>NC_134484.1:468807567-468976668 GCF_040206685.1 Ascaphus truei
TGAACATACATTTTCATGACATGACAAGGTGTAAACCACATTCCTGGACCGCAGTCCAGTTAACCCCTTGCCTCCCTGGTGAGGTCTGGGGGTGGCCATATGGGGTGCAACCCCTTTAATACCGGGCCAACCCCCTCTCCCTCTACAATGTGCTATAAATGAAATAGCAAAAACCGGTGTGCATAGAGGATAAGCAGCAAGTGTCCCGTAAGTACAGCCCATGGTGTGTGTGAGGCCGGTGCAACCACCACCTCACCTGCACTCCGTCGGGATATGCTTACTAACATACTCCATGCAGAGGGACAAAAGACTCAAAGACTCAAAGCACTCTGTGCTATTGGAATGCAGTACATAATACAAACGCACATAAAATATCGGCGAAAATCAGCAAATACCCTAACTAATCAGCACCTAAACATCATATATTCTACCATGCCCAAAAAAACCTAACATGTTTAGGTGCTGATTAGTTAGGGTATTTGCTGATTTTGGCCGATATTTTATGTGAGTTTGTATTATGTACTGCATTCCAATAGCACAGAGTGCTTGGATTCTTTTGTCCCTCTGCATGGAGTATGTTAATTGGGGTCTGAGTATAAAATGGCTGATCCCAACCTTATATACACTGGCGACACACTTTATTCGAGCTCGGCTAGTCCCACGAATTCGGGTATACCCGGGGTGTATTGAGGTTTGTGACTGTTTTCTGCCCGAGTGCATTGGGTTATTTTCCAGGCAGGGATTGAAGCATTTTATTCCCGCTGGCTGCAATACTGCACAGTATAAATATATATACTGCATTACAATTCATGAATTTATGCCATCTGGTAGACACGCGAAGCATTGCAACCTATTAAATCCTAATCATTATCGTTTACCAGATCAGTCGCCCGTCAGCCAGGCATGAACCCAGGCTGGGAAGGCAAACACAACGGGCTTGTCAGAGGTGAGGAGCGGCGCATTCCAGGTATCTGCCAGGTACATTCTGGGTATTTGCTCGAATAAAGTGTGTCGGGGCAGTACTCAGGGGGGTGTGAGCAACAATCCACCCCAGTACCTGGTCATACCATAACCATGTGACCTTCAAGCAATTTCAATAACTAAGGCAGGGCCAACTATATCCTTTAAAAGTGCAACATAATAGACACAATAGTGTGACTAACTCACCTGTACTGAGGCCTTGTGGGGATTTAACCCCTACACTGCTGCAGCACCAGGACTGACATGCACGGACAATTGAATTTCTAGCAGGGTGCTATATTCTCCCCTTAGTGAAAATCCTCACCCACCTCGCAAAAAAATAATAGTTGCATAATATAATATACAAAAATACAATTTGCATAATACAATACACATAATAGCAATATAGTATTACAAAATGCACTAAAAAATTCAGTACACATACCAGGTAACCTCCTGTGAGGAACCTTACTTAAATAACACAGCCGTGTTACAGATATATACCATCCTACATGGATAATTTACATTCTATCTAGTTTATAAAGAGAATATATAGAAAATATACATAAGAACGCATTCACCCTAATCATTCTTGCTACTTACGTAACCTCCTACTGAGGAACTATACCACACAAACGTCATAATATATTATAACAGCTACCTAATACATCACAAAGCATTTGCCCAATTTGGGCGAACCGCTCACGTGATGCCCCAGTGAGCTGAATAATCAAAGTTGCTTGCCTCTGCAAGCAGCTAAGCGCTACGCATGCGTAGACGCTCGCTCACATTGGCCACACACAGGGCTACAAACAGGGGGGGTTCTGCCAGGGTTGGTGTCCCGGGCCCGGTGACTCAGTGGTGCCCGGTGGCCGCTGCCGGGCCCATGTCAAAAAAGTGTCTGAAAAAAATAGCCGTCATTTTTGCTCCCCCCTGCAGTAGGGGCCCGGGCGGCCGGGCCTTAACCCACACTCTCCCCGAGTCCACAGCCACGCTCCTCAGTCCCTCCCACCGTCCCCAGGCCCCCCCCCCCCCACTGTCATCCCCTCGGCTACCCTGCTGTAGAAGCCCGGGGCGGGCCTTAACATGCGTTCTCCCTAGCCATGCTCCTCAGCCCCTCCCACCATCCTCAGGCCCCTCCCCACCATCCCCAGGCCCCTTCTAGAATCCCCTCAGCCTCAGCTCCCCCTGCAGTAGGAGCCCGGTGGGCCTTCACCCACGCTCTCCCCAGCGACGCTCCTCAGCTCCCCTCCCCCCAACATCCCCAGACCCCTACCGGCATCCCCTCGGCCTCAACTCTGGGTGTTCGGCCTTCACCCGCGCTCTCCCCAGCCCCCCCTCCCCCCACCATCGCCAGGCCCCTCCACCGTCCCCAGGCCCCTACCGGCATCCCTTCGGCCTCAGCTCCCCCTGCAGGAGGGGCCCGGGCGAGCCTTCATCTACGCTCTCCCCAGACACGCTCCTCAGCCCTCCTTGACCCCCACCATCCCCAGGCCCCTCCACTGTCTTCAGACCCCTACCGGCATGCTCTCGACTCCCCCATTCCCATCCTACCGTCCGGCATCCTTCCCCACCCTTCAGTCCCAGGCCCTACTAGGATCCGTCACCCCAGTGCCCTCCCCAGCTAGGCGGCTCCTCAGACCCCCCACCGGCAGCCGGACCCCGTAGCCACCGGTCCTGACCATCCCCAAGGTATGTCTACTTTTTTATATGTATTGGGGAGTGATGGTCTTTTTATATGTATTGGGGGAGTGATGGTCTTTTTATATGTATTGGGGGAGTGATTGGTCTTTTTATATGTATTGGGGGAGTGGGGGTCTTTTTATATGTATTGGGGGAGTTGGGGTCTTTTTATATGTATTGGGGGAGTGATGGTCTTTTTATATGTATTGGGGGAGTGGGGGTCTTTTTATATGTATTGGGGGAGTTGGGGTCTTTTTATATGTATTGGGGTGGACTCGAGAGAAGGCGCTGCAATCTTAGGAGGTTGCGCATTCGCAGGAGCACTCGCGGGCGGCCATAACTGCAGGCGCATGCGCAGTCGGATAGGCGCATGGGGTGGCAGATAGGGACAGAGCCAGCGGGGACTACAGCCCCAGCAGGCACAGGGGCCAGCGCACACGTGGCCAAGCAGGGCCAATATGAGGACAGGGATCTCGGCAGCAGAGTGGATACATTTTGCGCGCTGGAGAAGCAGAGGCAGTTGATCCTGGGAGCTAGAGAGGGGAGGTACGTGTGCAGGGGTCAGTAACCCTCTTGCATTAATGCAGTATACCCCTACGCCCCAGATAAGGCCCTGAGTCATCACCAGCTTGTGGTTGCTGTAGGGAAGGCCCTCAGTTAGGGACATTTCCTTTAGTACTCAGTGATAGTCAGGGACACAGCTGCTGTGCTGAATATCCTGATAACCCTAGTCTGGGACCAGACTATTGGACTGCCATCTGGCCAACCTCTTCTGTGGAGTTCCGGATCTCGCTGAGGACCTCGTGGAGCAGCGGATCCTTTTTGAAGTAGCCAGCGTGTCCGGGTGCTGGAGCGCCCGGCAGGTATTTCATAAGTGCACCAACATACTGGTACCTTACAGGTGCTGATCACGCCTTAGGGTGGGTTATTTGGGGACACTCAAGGGTTAAGTGACCAAGGGACTGGGTCGGTACATTGGACACGGTGTGGGAATACACGGTGGTGAGTCAACGCTTATATGGAGGGAAAGGGTTATTGTTAACGTGCTGATTATTATTCATGTGCATTCTGTGTGACACCTGTGTAAAGGTTATCAAGTTAATCTAAGAGCTGTTGTTACTGTTTCCTTGCTGGGGTTATCTCATAGTATTGGGATCCTGGGCAGGTGGAGGCGCTGCCAATTAATATATTCATTGCCCCAGGCTCCCAGTGGCGGAGGCTCAGATTTTTGTGAGCCATACAGGTATATGCAGCATCTTGGTAAAATGGAAAGAGGGTTACATATGTATTGGCGAGGTGGGGGTCATTTTATATGTATTGGGGGGGGGCTTGGAGGTATTTTTTATATGTATTCGGAGGGTTTGGGGGTATTTTTATATGTATTGGGGGTTTGGGGGTATTTTTATATGTATTAGGGGCTTGGGGGTATTTTTATATGTATTAGGGGCTTGGGGGTATTTTTATATGGGTTGGGGTATTTTTTATATGTATTGGGGAAGGGTTTTTTTATATGGTGTGTTTGGTATGTGTATGTATGGGGGGGTTATATGTATTGTTTTTTTTATATGTATTGGGTTGGTGGGTTTTTTGTAAGCATTTGGGGGGGGGGGTTAGCATGTATTTGGTGGTGGGAAGATTTTCGCATTGGGGTGGGAAGTTTTTTGGTATATATCTTTTGGGGGGAATTGTGTGAGGGGGAGGGAATTGTGTGAGGGGGTGGGAATGAGTGAGCATGGGGTAATTGACGGAGAGAGGGGGTGAGGGAAGAAAAAAGGGAGTAAGAGTGAGGAAAAGAGGGAGTAAGAGTGAGATGCAGGGGAGAGAAATACATGCAAGGTGGGAGACAGAAAGGAGAGAAATACATGGGAAGATGGGGGGGGGGGAGAGAGGAGGCTCGGGAGGTGTGAAATGGGGAGTGCTATACACAGTCAAGATTCTGTTATCTCACTACTCAGGAGTCTGGCTGGTGTAGGGCATTCTGGGAAATGTAGTCTTTGTGCTGCAGTAATGCATTAATGCGGCAGGCAGAGCGGTGCTGTTATGGACTACATTTCCCAGCTGTGCAATGTAAATGAGGCTTTACACTGTAGCCGGTTTAGCAGTGTAGCTGGGTGCTGAAGGAGCTGTGCAATGTGCTGCAGCCTGTGCCTGCTCCCTGTGCAGCCAGACTTCCGTTGTCTGCTCTGGGAGCTCCTCCCTTCCTCCTCCTGAGGGATCAGGCTGCTGCCTCACTCTCAGATCCTCCAAGTCTCAATGAGATCTCCAAAGTGATCCACTGCAAGGGAAGGGAGGGGGAGGCTGGCACCCTCACTGCCTGCACTGCTGAGCACAGGGGGTCTGCATCCGGTTATACCCAGGGAGGGACACAGGGAAATGGCTGCTGGATCTCCTGCTCAGGTACAGAAGTCTTTGTATTATTATTATTACACAGCAGGGTGTCTCAGTATGAAGCCCCCTATTCTATTCCTGCAGGGTCACAGCTCAGGGTAGAGGTGCTGCAGTTGCAGGGGTCTTGGGGGAGGGGCGGCGGCCCTCACCCACGCTTGTTCTTGTCTGTCACATAAAGTCTGTCTCTCCCGGTCACACAATCTCTCTCTTTCCTTCAGTGTCACATAATGTCTCTCTCGTTCCTTCTGTGTCACATGATGTCTCTCGTTCCTTCTGTGTCACATAATGTCTCTCCCTGTCCTTCTGCGTCACGTAGGCCTCGTCCAGGGTGGCGCTGAGCGGGCGGGCGCGCTCACGCTGGACACATTGCGACAATGCACGTGGCCTGCGTGAGCGGACGGGCACGCCTGCTCGGCGCTCAGCCGCTTGCCGAGCAAGCAAAATTGATTTGCCCAATCGCCCAAATTGATCGCCCAATGAGGGCGAACCAGCTCTGTGACGCCGTGGCCGCGCCCCCAGATGCGCGCGCACCTAGCTGACCAGGAATCGCCCGGCCTTACCAGGAATCGCCCGCCCGTCCTGTTTCCACCCTGGACGAGGCTCCAAGAGACTGTTCATGGTCCCAAGGTTAAACAAAGTATCCGGCCGCTCCTCTCTCACCGTGCACCCCAAAACTGGAACAGTCTACCGGAGACTCTCTCAGTCGCCACCAGTCTAAGTTCTTTCAAAACTAAAGCTGTCTCACATTTTAATCTGGTCTATAACTTCTTATAGGCCTACAACATATTATTTCATGCAATGTCTTGTATATGTAGCAGGGTTCCCCCTGGGCCCCCTTACCTCCGCATCGGGGACTCCCGCGGTGTGTCGGGGAGCTGCGGGGGCGATCGCGTTGCCGGGGGCTCCCCGCGGCATCTGTGACAGGGCTCTCTCCCTCTCTCTCTCTCCCTCTCCGTTTCTGTCTCTGTCTCTCTCTCTCTCTCTGTGTGTGTCTCTCTCTCTCTCTGTGTGTGTCTCTCTCTCTCTTGTGTGTCTCTCTCTCTCTCTCTTGTGTGTCTCTCTCTCTCTCTCTCGTGTCTCTCTCTCTCTCGTGTCTCTCTCTCTCGTGTCTCTCTCTCTCGTGTCTCTCTCTCTCGTGTCTCTCTTGTGTGTCTCTCTCTCTCGTGTCTCTCTCTCTCGTGTCTCTCTTGTGTGTCTCTCTCTCTCGTGTCTCTCTCTCGTGTCTCTCTCTCTCGTGTCTCTCTCTCGTGTCTCTCTCTCTCGTGTCTCTCTCTCTCGTGTCTCTCTCTCTCTCTGTGTGTCTCTCTCTCTCTCTCGTGTCTCTCTCTCTCTCTGTCTCTCTCTCGTGTCTCTCTCTCTCGTGTCTCTCTCTCTCGTGTCTCTCTCTCTCGTGTCTCTCTCTCTCGTGTCTCTCTCTCTCTCTCGTGTCTCTCTCTCTCTCTCTCGTGTCTCTCTCTCTCTCTCTCGTGTCTCTCTCTCTCTCTCGTGTCTCTCTCTCTCTCTCGTGTCTCTCTCTCTCTCTCGTGTCTCTCTCTCTCTCTCGTGTCTCTCTCTCTCTCTCGTGTCTCTCTCTCTCTCTCGTGTCTCTCTCTCTCTCTCGTGTCTCTCTCTCTCGTGTCTCTCTCTCTCGTGTCTCTCTCTCTCGTGTCTCTCTCTCTCATATTAATTTATTTATAAAATGTGTTACCAGGAAGTAATACATTGAGAGTTAATTTTCGTTTTCAGGTATGTCCTGGGCACAGAGTTCTGATGACAGATACATGGTTACAAATACACAGTTACATTAAGTGAACAGGGTTATACATTCGGTATAGACATTGCATGAACAGTTAATGATAATATGTTATAGGCGTATAGGAAGAGTTACAGACCAGATTCAAATGTGAGACAGCTTTAGTTTTGAAAGAACTTAGACTGGTGGCGGCTTTTAGCGTCTGATGTAGATTGTTCCAGATGTGAGGTGCATGGTAAGAGGAGGAGGAGAGGCACCTCTCTTTGTTGAGCCTTGGGACCATGAACAGTCTTTTGGAGTCAGAACTCGGATGATTAGTGCTGCATGTGGTAGGGGTGAGGAGCTTGTTCAGAGAGATGGGTAGGTTGCCGAGAGTTTTTGAAGGCAAGACCGGAAAGGTGAACTTTGCACCTAGACTCAAGTGATGGCCAATCTAGTTCTTTGAGCATTTCGCAGTGATGTGTGTTATAGTTACATTGGAGGACAAAGCGGCATATTGAATTGTAGAGGGTGTCTAGTTTGCCAAGGTTAGTTTGGGGTGCTGTGCCAGATACTATGTCCCAATAGTCTATAATTATTAGCATCTGCTGTGCGATGCGCTTTCGGACCAGTGGGCTTAGGGATGATCTGTTCCTATAAAATACACCTAGTTTGGTATAAGTTTTGGATGTCCGGGTATCAATGTGCAACCCAAATGTTAAATGGGAGTCAAACCATATGCCCAGATATTTTAAACTAGTGACGGGGGCTAGGATGGAATAGAGTTGTTTCTGATCTGAAGCTCTGTCATTGGTAGCTTCAGAAGTTTAGCTTGTCCCAAATATCATTGTTACAGTCTTGTCAGTGTTTAAAAACAGTTTGTTTTGGAAATTCCAGTTTGAGTCTCAAATGATCAGATTGAAGTACGGGTTCAAGGTCGGAGATGCTATTGCTGTGTGCATAGAGGATTGTGTCATACGCATACATGTGTATTGAAGCTCCTTTACAAGCTGTAGGAAGATCATTGATGAACACTGAGACGATTAGGGGTCCCAGGACAAAGCCTTGCTGGACACTGCAGGTGATGTCCAAGGGAATGGAGCTAGAACCCAAGAGACACAGAGGATGAAAAAGGAGGAAGGTGGTGGTGAGGAAGGGGGGGGTGAAGGTGAGGAGGGGGGGGGGTGAAGGTGAGGAGGGGGGGGGGGGTGAAGGTGAGGAGGGGGGGGGGTGAAGGTGAGGAGGGGGGGGGTGAAGGTGAGGAGGGGGCGGTGAAGGGGAGGAGGAGTAGCGGGGGCGGTGAAGGTGAGGAGGAGTGGGGGCGTGATGGTGGTGAGGAGGGGGCGCATGACGGTGAAGGGGAGGGTGTGGCGTGACAGTGAAGAGGGTGTGGCGTGACGGTGAAGAGGAGGGGGGAGCGTGACGGTGAAGAGGAGGGGGGAGCGTGACGGTGAAGAGGAGGGGGGAGCGTGACGGTGAAGAGGAGGGGGGAGCGTGACGGTGAAGAGGAGGGGGGAGCGTGACGGTGAAGAGGAGGGGGGAGCGTGACGGTGAAGAGGAGGGGGGAGCGTGACGGTGAAGAGGAGGGGGGAGCGTGACGGTGAAGAGGAGGGGGGAGCGTGACGGTGAGGAAGGAGGTGGAGGGGGGTAATGGTGAGGAAGGAGGAGGGGGTGGGGGTGTGAGAGGATGAGGGCGTTGCAACAATCTTGGAAGTAGTGGGAGGGAAACATTAAGATCAGTATAGCTCACCCTGTATGACTGCAGGTATGTTATTTATAAGTGATCTGACCGTTATGCCATTTTGTTTCTAAATTTCTCTCCACGTATGCACGAATTTGCATTATTTCATATTCTATTTCATTAAAAAAAAATGCTGGCAGAGCGCTCAATCCCCTAACCCCTCCCCAGAATTCCACCCACCCCCCTGTATCTGTCCCCAAGCTCTGTCTGTCCTATCAATGGCCCCTGTATCTATCCCCAAGCTCTCTGTGCTATTAATGTCCCCTGTCTCTGTCCCCAAGCTGTCTCTGTCCTATCAATGCCCCCTGTATCTGTCCCCAAGCTTTCTCTGTACTATCAGTGCCCCCTGTATCTGTCCCCAAGCTCTGTCTGTACTATCAGTGCCCCCTGTATCTGTCCCCAAGCTGTCTCTGTACTACCAATGCCCCCTGTATCTGTCCCCAAGCTGTCTCTGTACTATCAGTGCCCCCTGTATCTGTCTATCTTGCTTGGAGTGGCTACCGGAACCCCATACAGAGGTATCTCTGGAAGCAGGAGGAACCCAGAACAGAAATTAATGGGGTTCAGCTCTTAAACACCCCTGTTTCAAGAGAAAAAAGTGCACGCTCTATGTGTAAAATCTATGAGACAATTTTAATCAACTGAACAAATCTAAAAACAACACACTCACAAACGCCAGGATATAGTAAGCATGTTATGAGCTATACTCATGCTCCATCACTGCAGCAGGTAAGGTGGTGGTCTCCCGCTGCACACCAAGACACCAACCGCAGATCCGGGAACCAGTGTGTGACACCACCTCCAAATGGGGTCCTAATGAAACAAACAGTTTGCGTCTCCCCAAATCGTCTAACGTGAGGCTGTGAACATGCGTGCTTGCAACAACGTCCCTCGTCCTCACGCTAGATGAGTTGGGAGTCACTACGGGCCTGCGGAGGCAGGGGTATAGTCACTATACTCCTCCCCAGAGGGAAGGCCCCTATCTCAGGCTCCCAGTCGTGACCTGCCTTCCTCATGGGGAAGGACAACAACAACTAACCTTAGGGCGGTCCTGCCCTTAAGTACTGCCAGAGGGCGGGCATCCCGTTGGCCCAGCCACAACAGGATATGCCACCCCGTGCTGTCACTTAAGCGCAGCACCAATGAAGGGGGAAAACACCATTATAACTGCTGGCAGACCTGGGAACACCAGGGTTTACTGCCAGCCCATAGGGTAGATTTAGGCCTCGTTCAGGGTGTCAGAGGCAGGAGTTGGAGGGCGGGCGTTCGCGAGGGCGGGCGGCAGTCTGCTGGGCGATGTGTGTTCATCCCCAGCAGACTTTTTCAGGAGTTGAGGAGGCGGGGAGGGGGCGGGGCTACAGACGTGAGGTTAGGGATCCAAGTTGCAGTCTTGAAATCATTCTCAAGAACGATTTAATTGGCTGCTGAGGTCCCAGTGACGACTTGGGTTGTTTATTGAAACTGTAGCCAGCGGCAACTCCTGGCTTCGGAGGCAGGGCAGTTGCTACCCTGACAACCAGTATTCAATTTGAATACTTTGTGTCCCACGGCAGCTCGCAAGGCAGCACGTCCTCCCTCCAAAGCCTGCAACCTGAACGAGGCTTTAGTAGCCAGGGGATACCCCGCTACACTTGCATAAACTGTTACAGGAGAAGGTCACAGACAACGTCTGCAACATTTATCCTGAAACACATTAACCCCTGATCCCTCAAGTGCTGGAACAAGGTTTACAATACAGATATACATACATCTACCCTATTTCCTCGATTCTTAGGCCTCGGTCCCGCTGCGCTCGGTGGCGCGGGCGGCCACACGCGAGTTCCCCACCAGCAGGGGAATCCTGCGGAGCCGGTCCCGGTCCCCCCTGGCTGCACAGCTTACTACACGTTGTAGCGCGTCAGCCGCTATGGGATACAAGAGAATGGTGTTCCCTAGCGTTGACGCGTCATGTGGTGTGGCTGTGAGAGATCTCTCTGCAAGGAGGGGGGGGCGTGATCTCTCTGTGCGGAGGAAGGGGCGTGATCTCTGCGCGATGGGGGGGCGTGATCTCTCTGCACGGAGGGGCGTGGGGCTTGATCTCTCTGCACGGAGGGGAGGGGGGGGGCGTGATCTTTCTGCACGGAGGGGAGGAGGGTGGGGCGTGATCTCTGCACGGAGGGGAGGGGGGGGCGTGATCTCTCTGCACGGAGGGGAGGTGGGGCGTGATTTCTCTGCAAGGAGGGGGGGCGTGATCTCTCTGCGTGGGGGGGGGGCGTGATCTCTGCACGGAGGAAGGGGCGTGATCGCAGCAATGTTTGCTGCACACAGAAAACCCGGCCGGCATCTCCAGCAGCGCCCCTTAGCTGTTTTTTTTTTCTCAGTACATCAATTGTAAGACGCAGTCCTATTTCAGCCATGTGAAAAAGGGGGGAAAAAGTGTGTCTTACAATCGAGGAAATACGGTATAACCTAATATTATACAACTGTACTATTGACGGGTAGGGGTGATGGCAGGTATTCTGGAACCAGGGCCACGTGTTGGATGTGGATGAGGCCAGATAGCTTAACTCGTCCCCTTTTGAAACCATTGGAATAACCCAATCTCAGCTAGGAGAATTGGTAGGTTGCCAGGGTAACCAGCTACAGGCTGTGTGGAGAAGGAACATGTTACAAAATGTATCAATTACACAGGCACTGTGTGTTTTCAGAGCAGAGAAGCGTGCAACTGAAATATAGAAGGCTAGCAGGCTGAGCTGCAAGGGGGGGGGGGGAACAGCAATGAACAATCCTGTTCCAGGACAGCAGGCTTAACCTTTATTAACAGCAGCCATCTTTACCCCTACCGTCACACACCGCGTCATTTTTTATAGATTAGGTCCATCCCACGTGCTCACACTGTTATTTTTTGGTTAATACATTTGATATATCCATCTTAGTATTGTTGTTTGCACCATAGATAACATATATATTTCTTCACTAAATAGGTAATTCTTAGTAGAAACATAAATTCACTAGCATAGTTGTGCGTGCGTGCGTGCACGTGTGTGTGTTTGTGTTTAGGGAAAAGAAGTATAGGAACACTAAGAAAAGAAGAAATAATGTCTAAACTACAATAAATACCCAAACCAACAAACTACTTACAGATTTCTGACCCTCCCAATAGTGATAATGTGCTACAGTGAATTAACATGTATCCTATTTCAATGTGCTACAATCACCAGAATAATGTGTGTGTGTATATCTACTCAAACCCTCCAAGGGGCGCTCTTGGAACGGTTGGTAATGAACATGATCAAATAGTCCACATAAAGGGCCAGTTTGATCGTTTGGGAGCCTGTAAGCAGACGAGTGATGGCGTTTCTTAATGCCATGGCTAGTGGGTCCTGCAATTTGTTTTAATGCCCCAGCAAAGGCAAGCAGATATCGCTGGAGTGCTTCCGAAAAGAAATATAATAATAACAGTAGAAAGTATTGGCAATCCTGCTAGGGAAGATTACATAAGCAAAGGATATAGGCCCATATTTACTAAGGAGTCTTCTGCATGAGATGGCTTCCAGTACTGGGCAACACCATGCAGACCATTGACTTGAATAGGCTGCAAATGACCTTCCAGCGCCGGACAGTTTCTTATGGCTGAAGACTGCTTAGTAAAACTGGCTTAAAATTCGTTCAAATGCTCTAATATACAACAGTGCAGAGTATCACTGCATACTCGGAGCCACGTAGAATGGGTACTCAACCAGAGAAACGGGTAGGGTCTCCAGAAAGGTATGAGTGCAGATCTCACGGTCCTTGATATCCCAACCATCAACAGGGAAGACCTGACACGATGAGGTGAACCAGTTATACAAACAGAACACATTAAACATTGGGGAAAGGAACCCCTGCTTAACACCGCTTATTATCTGATGCACGGGGGAGAAAGGGAATGTGAAGACGTGGACCAGACCATTGGGTAGGCAGACGGGCTGGACCACATGGTCCTTTATCTGTAGACCGTTAACATGCTTTTAGCACTGGGCTTCCTGTTCTCCACTCATCCCTCTCTTTCTGTTCCCAGGTCCCTCCGACGTTTGATGACGTAGCTGTCTATTTCTCGCAGAGTGAGTGGAAGAGTCTCAGCGTCTCTCAGAAGGAGCTGTACAAGAGCGTCATGCTGGACAACTATGAGTGTTTGGTTTCATTAGGTAAAGGCCCCTCTGCTATCCTTTCCCCTCAGTAATGACCGTGTATTTCTAAGGCCGAGCGTATAGTCGCGGAGTTGCTACGTGCGCGCACACATCAAGCACACTCCAGTACATGGCTATACCAGTGAGCCAAGTGCCTGTGCCCCTGCAGGCGTAGAGGCGCGTTGACGCGGCAGCATTTTGAGGAGACGAAAAAAATTGTCTTATCAGGCGGCTTCCGCGTCACGTGAGCTGGTTCAGCCAATGAGGGCAAACCGCCTTCGTGATGCCCCCGCATCGCCACCCCAATCTCCTGAAGCCAAGTGCACATATCGCTGGGGCTGCAGGAGTGCGCGCGGTTGCACAGACAGTATAAGCTCGGCCTAACTCTGTGTGGTGGGATCTGCTCCGTGTTCTTCCTTCAGCTCCAGAAGAGCCTGCAAAGCATTGTGATGGGATTATGTTAACCCCTTTGCTGCCAGAAAGGTCAGCCACACACTGCTCTGCAATAGCAGCAACAAGGTTAAAGGAGCAGTGACATATTTAGTTGCTTAAATGTAGGTGACTTTTTCTTTTTTGAAAAAGTAACACAAATTGTGCACTTATAAGTAGGCCTATCTGTAAAATGTTTAATACATGTAACTTTTCCAAGGTGTTTCTTTTTTTTTTTTATGCCTACGGTTTGTTAATAATGAAATATTTAATGTACATTGATTATTTCTTCTTTTGCTCTTTGTAACGTAATTATGGGGCCATCATTAGTTCAACAGATAAGTAGCTGATAACAATTTTTACAGATCTTCTGAATTTATTGTTATTTTCATTGTGGGCGAAGCTTTATAATGATTGTTTACATAAGTTGCCATACGCCCCAGGCTATATATTCCTGGCCCCAGTATTATAAGTCCTGGTAAGAACAGGCAGTGCTGGGGTTAAACTCCTCTCACATGGGCCAGCATGTGAGCCTCAATACTGGGATGTTATTTTGGAAGCATGTGTCAGGGGGGTTGGGCTCACTCCAGAGGTAATGCCCAGTTACTGGGGCTTAGGAGTGGGACATACTCCTGGTGTAACAGATGGCTCCCTTTCAAATGTAGTGTCTTCCCAAGTGTAGCCTGCTCCTTAGTTAGTAGGTGGTGTGTCTACCTTGCTCCATCAGGGGGTAAGGAGGTTAAGACTAGCCCAGGGGCCTCAATAAAATGGTCCTGCGAACACAGCTCTGACCAATGGAAGGCATGCAAGCTGGGAGGTGTCAAATACTTGGATTACTAGGGATTCAGGGAAATGCACCTCTCTTGCAAGAGATGGATATGAAGTATATGCTGGTCCATCAATAAATGCAGTTGTACCGTTCCTGGCCTGTGAGAACATTTTTCTGAAGGTTCCTGTGGGGAGGAATCCTTGCCCCTGGCCGAGCCCTGCAGGATGGAGGCACTGCACCATCCAGAAAAGACTGTCCTATGTCCCACTCCCTACAACATCGCGGAGACTCTATCTTCCTCCCCGCCTGTGAGTGTGGCCTCGTATTGCAACCTGTTAACCACTTTACCTGATGCAATACTGGCCGAAATTGAGGGTGGTGAGTCTGTTTTCGACTTTCATGCCGGAATGCGGCCAAGCTTTCTCAAGGTGGTTGTCCGTGATGAGAGGCGGTTTCGACAAGCTACTTCGACAACCCCGATGACCACTACCAATCGTGAGGAATCTGCGGCTGCGGAGGGTCCTCGCGGGGAGATGGCGCTGCCTTCTCCCGGATGGAAGGACGAAGCGGAAGCAACTGCTACAGAGGTACCGGCCGGTACTTCCCCCGATCCTGCTACAAAGATCCTTCCATTGCTGCCAGCGGATACCGAGAGTGATTCATCCACCAGGGTGGATCAAGAGATCGATACTTCCCTGGCGGTAAGCGACACTTAGGTGGATCCGTTTTTGCTGCAGTGTCGGGAGCTTGAGAGGGCCCGAGAGATCGCTGCTGCGGACGCAGTTGCGAAGGCTCTGGCTCCCGGACAAGACGTGCCCAACAAAGACGATATCGCAAGATGCTTGTAATGATTGGCCGAGGGTGCAGAAATTTATTTGGGAAATTGAGCTATTCTCATGGACCCGCCGCTAAGGTGGAGAGCCAAGAAACTTTATTTGCCGCAAAGACTGAAATAGCAGTTTCCACAAGGAACCGGGATAATGTAATGCCAGGCTGTTCCCGTAATTATATGGCTGCTGATGCTGTTATAACGGTGTCTAGCAATGTTTCCCGGTCTGTATCACCTATAGTAGGTGGGGTCTGTAGGCCTTTAGTACCCAGATCTCCATCACCTATAGTGCTCGTAAACCCTGAATGTACTACTGCATTTGATGATGTGATGCATAAATCTATTGCGGGAAAAGTAATGAAAAGGTGGGATCCCATGTTCCAGGGATATGTCCCACATATTAATAGGACCCAATTGGTACTGATACAGGGTAGTAAGATAGATCAGTGGTGGGAAGAAGGAGAGTATACACCGGAACAAACGTCCGAAATCATGCGTAATCGCAGCCGGGATCTTGAGATAGGGCTAGACTCTCCCTCAGACTTGGAGCAAGCCAGGTATGCCAATGCACCTGAAGAGCCGTTATTCTGGGTACTTCCAGGGCTAGCTTGTGGCCATATTCTCATTACAAATAGTCGCGCTGATCATATTATCATACAAAAGTTCAGGAAGTCCCATGGCTACGATTTTCCTTACGTTCCAGAACCACTCACGAGGGAGGTAGAGGAACATAGGGAGGACTGGGTCAGGGATGCCGTGTTGGATTATATGTCTTCCCGTTGCAGTAGTCAGGCCCACTACACTGACGATAGGGTAGGATATTTAATAATGCGGGTATGGCATGTAGGCCGTAATAGCTACATAGATCGGGTCGAATATATAAGTGAAAAAGGGAAGAAAAGGTGCAATTCAGTAACTGTACCTGACTGCAATGATAAATTGGTCAGAAAACCTGACCCGGCTCATTACTATTAAGTGTTTGTGTCGCAGAAAAGGATCTATGCTGCTGTGTTAATGTGGTTCTTCTTTAGGAAGTAACCTGTTCTATATTGTGTTATGGGTTCTTCTTTTCAGAAATGCCCTGGTAATGAGTGTTCCTGGTTATGCACTGTTGTTATGTTTTGCATTTTACTGTTTGCGTTTTGGTTCTGTTCGTTATTGTAAATTTGTTGGTGGTATACAGTACGAATGTATCTACTTCATATGGGTCGGAAGTTTTAACAGGGGAAGTATGTAGCCTTACGCCCCTGGCTATATATTCCTGGCTGTTGTATTAGAAATCCTGGTAAGAGTAGGCAGTGCTGGGGTTAAACTTCTCTCACATGGGCCAGCATGTGAGCCTCAAAACTGGGATATTATTTTGTTGCGGGTTCCAGGTGCTAGTCTGGAAACTGTTGGAGCATGTGCCAGGGCTCACTCCAGTGGTAATTCCCAGTAACTGGGGGCTTAGAAGGGGGACACACCCCTGGTATAAAAGATGGCTCCCTTTCAAATTTAGTGTCTTCCCAAGTGTTGCCTGCTCCTTTGGGAGTAGTTGGTGTGTATTCCTTGCTGGGTAAGGTGGTTAAGACTAGCCCATGAACCTCAAGCTCCTGGGGGTGTAGTCAAGAGAAAATGGTCCTGCGTGCATAGCTCTGACCTATGGAAGGCATGCAAGCTGCGAGGGGCAAGAACTTGGATTACTAGGGATTCAGGGAAATGCACCTTTCTTGCAAGAGATGGATATGAAGTATATGCTGGTCCACCAATAAATGCAGTTGTACCGTTCCTGGCCTGTGAGTACATCATTCTGAAGGTTCATGTGAGGAGGAATCCCTGCCCCTAGCAGCGCCCTGCAGAATGGAGGTGCTGCACCATCCAGAAAAGACTGTTCTGTGTCCCACTCCCTCCAACATTGTGTAGACTCGGTCCTCCTGAGAACCAACAGGCGAGCACCATAACACCATAAGGCCTGCAAATCTCCTTTAGGGGGTGATAGGGGTGTTGCACATATATTTTGTTGGCCTGTGTGACTACTGCCTAAATAAAACCATATATATGCAAGAAATTCTTTAGTGCCAAATGGGTTTGTAATACCAGATTATAGGTATATATACACAAAAGTAATGTCCCCGGCGCTAGAAAATTGATGATCACAATACCATATCCAAAAGACAGTCCTGGATAGAATAACAGTCCTGGTAGTAGAGTACTGCACCAACAAATGTTCTAAATGGAGTAATTAGTCCTCAAGGTATGATTCCCAGGTAGTTTCTGTAATTACAAAAGAACAAAGACACACCATTGCGCAGTATTTAAGACCACAAAGCCCTAACCAAGAGGTGGAAAATCCCTACTTAAAAGATATAATCTTGTTGGTTCAGGGGAGAGAATCTGTTCCAGGCTCCTTCTTCACCTCGATATCCACGGACCCCACGTGGTTCACAAGATTACTCTCTTCACACCGAATGGCGCCCTCGCGTGAGCAGCATACACCGCAACAACCGATGGCAAAGAAAATAAAAACAGCCTAGTGTACTACGCATAAACACTTTAATATCAATTAAAAAAGCCGCACTGCTCACACTTACAATTTGTAAGGGCAAACGTGCCACTTACGAATGCCGTCCGCAGCCTGTATCCAGCTAGGTGGGATTGAGGCACACACAGTCACGCGCCGATTGATGACGTCAGCGGCGCAGCGCCGGTTGCTTCTCCAACACCAAATTGAACACAGCGGGTATTCGGCTCACATGCACTGTACTAGGCTCCTCCTCCCTACGCGTTTCATGACCATGTGTCACTTCTGTGCTCTGTGACTGTCCCCTCCTCATCACCCCATCTCAATGCGTCTGTGCATCTCTCTCCCCTCACAGGTTATCTCATAATAAAGCCTGAAATCGTAGCCAGGATTGAAGGCGGAGAAGAGCCCCTGTCTTGGAATGGCTGCAATCCTGAAGAGGAGGAGAATGAAAGCTTTTTAAGCACAGGTGAGTATTATTTCAGTGCTGCTTAACCCCTATGCAGGCAGTGTCCAAGATCACATCGCTGTCAGCAGCCAATGCAGTGGTCGCGAGGCACTGGAAACATGACAACCTTCCCACCCCTTATAGCAGTTAAGAACAAGCGAAACTATATAATGACCGTGGATAAACTCTCCAGCTTAATTCACGATAGATACAATAGATTTTTGACAGTCTGGGATCCATGGGTGACTTACATGGAGCAAAACACAGCCTAACTCCAGACTAGTTCTCAATGTTACTCACACAGTCCAAAATGCTGTTAATTTTGATAGTTATACAGATCTAGTTTACAGATATACAGATAGTTATACATAGTTCTATCTGTACACTCCCTGTGTGGAGGCTATATGGATGTAACCCCCATCCCCACCCTTTTTCTTTCCCCCTCCCTATGATTTGTGAAACCAATAAAATACAATTTAAAAAAACTAAAATGTTTAAAAGCTCCAGGGCCAGACGGTTTTGCAGCTGAATTCTATAAGACACTGGGCAAGAGTGTTGTTGACCCCTTAACAAGACTATTTAACTGTTTGTTTATTAAATGGTGGCGAATGCTATAGGAGCTTTACGCAGGCAGATATCAAAGTAATTCACAAGGCGGGTTGGAGCCCAGATGACGTGTCCTCATTTATACCAATTTCGGTACTAAATATTGATTGTGAATTATATGCAAAGTTCCTGGCTGAAAGATTATAGATTATAGACCCGTTTACCATCTGTAATATCCCCAGACCAAATGGGGTTCATATGGAGCAGAAACCCCACTCCAAATATTAGGAAAGTGCTAGCTGCGATCCAACAGGTACAAAATACCATGACTGCAATGTCCCTATGCCTTCTCAGTCTGGATGCTGAGAAGGCCTTTGACACGGTAGTGTGGGATCATTTATATACTACGTTACAGAAATGTGGGATTGTGGGCGAGTTTGGCAATGCTATTAAGAGGATTTATACTAACTCAAGAGGGTTTTTGCGGGTAACTTCCATTCACAAATATTCGATTTAAAGAGATAGACTAGAAAGGGTTGCCCACTATCTCCTCTACTATTTGCCATCACCCTGGAACCCTTGGCTTTCTATTTGAGGAATCGTCAAAAATTTGAGGGGTTAAGCATAGTGAAAACAGAGATTAGAATTGCCATGTACTCGGACAACACCTTATTGTTTATCAACAGACCCAAAGTCGCCTTTCCTGTTATTCTGGAGACTTTTAGATATTTTTGGATCTTTCTAGGGCTACAAAATAAATATTACAAAATCAGAAGCCCTGAACATAGTATTAAACAAAATACCATCATGGCAAGAAAAAATCCCTTTTATAATAGCAGCTAGCAGTATAAAATACCTGGGAATTTTGATCCCGTCAAATTTAAAAAAATTGTACGATACACATGTTAGTGCTGGTATAGCCAAATTCTGCAAAAATCTCAGTATATGGAAAGCACTGCTGCGAAGCATGCTTGGGCAACTAGGACTCTTTAAAATGACAGGTATTCCAAGAATGTACTATTTATTTTTGATGTTGCCATTATTACTAATACCGACTAAATAGAGAGATGTCAAACTTTATTATTTGGGGAGTATAGAGGGAGAAAGGGGGTGGCCCGGTATTAAAGGGGTTGCACCCCATATGGTCATCCCCTGACCTCACCAGAGAGACAAGGGGTTAACTGGACTGCGGTCCAGGGACGTGGTTTGCACCTTGTCATACCTTGAAAATATATGTTCCCCTGTTCCCATGTTTCACCTTTAATGTTGTTTCCCAAGGCAGGGATAAAATCCTGCAGAGATTCCTTTGCACAAAGGGAAGCAGATGGTTAGAGGGGCGACCCAATGTCTAGAGACTAAGTATTAATCAACAGACTCTGCCAGTCTAATTGCTACCTGAGGGCGGAGAATCATCAAACTGGAGTGGTTTGTAAGTGTTATGTCTACACCTACAAACAATGCAGATCCTACCAGATACTTCATTTGGTAGACTGATCGTTGCCCCTGATTTAATTATGGGGCTACCCATAGAGTCCCAGTACACATGGGCTAATTAGCTGAGGGGCATGGGTTAATCTGTGTCTCCACGTTAGGGATTGGATACAGATAATTGTTCACCAATAGTCTGTATTCAATGTTAAGAATAGGGTTACACAGGTATATAAACTGTGTCAACCCTACAGTTTTTAGTTCTTCTTCTGATACCATCTTGAATGTCACCGGATTGCTGGAGAATTGCTAGCTGATACTTCTCCATTCCCCAACCCTAAGTAAGTGTTACCTTCTTGTCTGTTAATTGTACTATATTGCTGTGTTCACCTTTTTTAAGGAATAAATATATTTTATTATATCTAAGCCTCGTTCAGTTCAACCCAGATATTTGGTGTTCATTATATCTTGTCATAAGCTACCGTGACAGGGAGGTAGGAGTATAGAATCAGTCTGGCAAAATTGAAATTGTATAAAGATATAGGAAGTTGTTCCCTCCCAGACCTCGAAAAGTTTAATTATATATGTCTGTTCAAAATAGCAAGAGAATGGCTAACACACACACGTCTTGACGCTCCCTGTGATAGAGAGATATTGCTGCTCCAATAGCCTTACCAACCCTTACACAAATTCAAGATCAAAACATACCAGTAGCAGCATGAAACAATATACAGCTGAACCCCATAATAACGCGGTGCTTTGGGTCCACATAATGCGACCGCGTTATAACGGGGATCGCGGGGGGGAAAATGGCCATCGCGATCAGGAGACCCAGCAGCACTCCCACGTAGGACTTGCTTGGGGAAGGGTTTTAGGGTTCCGACACCACGGGTCAGCCATTGCGCCGGGGGGAGGGTGGTGTGTCTATCCTTGTGTGTGTCTGTCTCTGTGTGTTTCTGTCTCTGTTAGCAATAAAGCATTGAATAGAAAAAAAAAAATGGCCGCCGTGATCAGGGGACCCGGCAGCACCACCACACAGTGGAGGGGGGCAGCAGTGTTATGGGGGGGCAGCCTGTGTTATAAGGAGGCAGGCTGTGTTTATAAGAAGGCAGGCTGTGTTTATAAGAAGGCAGGCTGTGTTTATAAGGGGGCAGGCTGTGTTTATAAGGGGGCAGGCTGTGTTTATAAGGGGCAGGCTGTGTTTATAAGGAGGCAGGCTGTGTTTATAAGGGACAGGCTGTGTTTATAAGGGGCAGGCTGTGTTTATAAGGGGGCAGGCTGTGTTTATAAGGGGCAGGCTGTGTTTATAAGGAGGCAGGCTGTGTTTATAAGGGGGCAGGCTGTGTTTATAAGGGGGCAGGCTGTGTTTATAAGGGGGCAGGCTGTGTTTATAAGGGGGCAGGCTGTGTTTATAAGGGGGCAGGCTGTGTTATGGGGGGGAGCGGTGTTGTCGGGGTAGTTGGGGGTGCCTTTGTTATTGGGGGGCAGCTGTGTTAGGGGATAGCTGTATTATTGGGGTTGCTGGGGGTGTCTGCGTTATTAGGGGTAGCTGGGGGTGTCTGTGTTATTAGGGGATAGCTGGGTGTCTCTGTTATTAGGGGGCAGCTGTGGGTGTTTGCATTATTAAGAGGTAGGTGGAGTTAGTACCTGGCTGAGCCTGGAATCATTGACACGTGCAGGCCGCGCACAGCCCGTGGAGAGGTTGCAGGAAAGGCTGGGGACTCGGAGGCCTGACAGGCCGGGGAGATCTGCACAGAGACCAGGTCACTCATTGCCAGGAGCAGTCTCCTCAGCAACCCTCATACCCTCCCCTTCCTACTCACTGTACCCAGGTCACTGCAACACTGCTTTCGCCCGTCATCTTGCTCTATCCCACCCAGCCCCCATTCAACCTCTTCACTCTCAAAGGCAACTCACCACATCCCTACCTCCAGCTACCATTACACAGAGGTGTGTGTGTCTGTCTGTCTGTCTGTGTCTGTGTGTGCCCGTTAGCAAAAAAGCATTGAATAGAAGAAGAAAAAAAAAAAACCTTGCTCAGACTGCGTTATCGGCGGATCCGCATTGTAGCGCATCGCGCTATAACGGGTTGAGCTGTATAGTTCGCAGACACAAGGAGAGCCTGCAAAAAACTCCTGGGTCTATTAAACGAACCCAAAGCATTGATTAAATACTTGCCATTAGTAGGAAATCCAGATTTCCAGTTGGGCAATGAATCTATAATCTTTAGAGAAGGGGAATCTATGGGATTATATAAATTCCATAAATTCCATAGTATAGAGAGGGGCTCTGGGCATTCCTTTCAGGAAGCACAGATAGAATGAAATATTTCTGCAAGCAATTTCTTGGCATATATGCAATTTAAACACTATATATTTTCTGTCACCAGAGAACAGCTTAATGCCTTTGAACATGGATGTATAGACTGTTACTTAAAACCAGACCCCTTATTTAAATGTAAAATTCACCATGTATATAAACCTCTCACAAATTCAGGGGATCGGAGAATCTGGGAAGCCCTCATATCCAATTAGAGGAGAGATTTCCCAGACCTCCTAGGCTGCAATCCCCCTGTTCTGCGCATGTGACACCTACGTTCTGCGCAAGCGCAACCTCGGCAAACCCTGTTCTGCGCATGCGCGACCTCAGCAGTCCCCGTTCTGTGCATGCGTAGACATGGTGGCCCCCTTCTCGGTACCGCCGTATGTGCGGAACGCCAAAAAGTGGGGCCCTACTGTACCCCATTTGTTTCATATGAGAGGCTATATAGTATTTTAAAATATTTGAGACTGCCAGACCACCTCCTACTTTAGCAGCAAATATAATTGATCTGTCTATTCTCTGTTATTTATGCTTCCAAATAAATTGCATAATTCGATTTTGGATATCTTTTATAATTGTAAATGGGACAGATATTGGTAATGTCTGAAAATTATACCAAAGTCTAGGGAGAATATTCATCTTAACCACAGTAATACGCCCTAACCAGGAAATACAATGAGAATCCCAAACTTGCACATCTTTTTTTATCTTTGAAAAAAGGTCCGGATAATTATGCCTCTTTTTCGGTTAGCGTCAAATTTAAAACTTCCAACTTTCCCATATTTACTTTATACCCAGACAGTTCACCAAACTTCTGACTATTGTAAATTCAGGAGGGATGTCAATGGATTAACTATAGAAAAAAAATATCATCTGCGAATAATGACATTTTATAATACTCATCTTTTTTTATGATCCCTTGTATATTTGGGGAGGCTCTTATAGTAGCCGCGAGAGGCTCGATTGTTAAGGGCACCCCTGTCTCGTACCATTCTTAATTGTTATCAGATTCCCCACCCCCCCTGGAATCTTCCAAGTGGCTGTCGTTAACAAATAGAGGAGAGGGCCTGTACCCCCTGTAAAAAAAATTAAAAAAACCCGGAGAGTCCGAATGCCTCTAGCGTTCTATCCAGAAAATCCCACCTTATCCTATCAAGGTTAAAGCAAATGTTTCCCGAGGCTACTGATAGATGCTGGAGGGGATGCGGACAGCTAGGGGATGTAGCGCACATACAGTATGGTGGGTTTGCCCAGTAATGCAGACATACAGTAGGACAGTTTTGAAATTAATAGAAGATGTCGGGAATCAAGGTTCCGCTTGACCCAAATGGAATAATTTTCTGTTAGATATTTTTGTTTTTCCATTTGTATTCTCTTTCTATAGGATGCAATTTAGATAAGCTGTCCTCGAACCGTGGCCTTATGGGCCTCCCATAATATTGCTGTCGATTCTATCGACCCATTATTAATTTATTGGAGTGAGTCTCCAATTTATGTGCTAATTTCCAGGTAATTTAGTAGTGAGCCATTCATTCTCCAGTGGAAGGATTGAATCTTGGCAAATGGGGGGTCAAACAAGATCGCCAAAGGAGCGTGATCCGACCACGTAATAGAGCCTATATCTGAGTGAACCAACACTTCCAGAATATTTGGGGTTGCAAATATATTATCAATTCTAGAGTAGGAGTCGTGTGGGATTGAGTAAAATGAATAATCTCTCTGACCTTTATGTGAGTGGCGCCAGGCGTCGAAAAGACCAAACTCTTTAACAATCTAAATTTCTTTGATACACTATGTCCTTGAAGAGTTTGGCTGCTCAGGATGAGTGGATTTATCCATATCTGGGTCAGGGACCATATTAAAGTCGCCTCCTAAAATTATTAGCTGTTCTCGAATGTCTCCCAAAGATTCCAATGTTTCCTTTAAAAATTCAATTTATCCCTCATTAGGTGCATATACATTGGCTAGAGTGATATGTAATCCTGACAGTAGACCGTGGACCATGAGGGACTTCCCTTCTTGGTCTCTCTTGATCTCCAATATCTGGAACGGAATACCATACTTTACCAAATCGCGACCCCTCTTCTTTTGCTTGTAAAGGACGAATAGTGTATAGTGTACATCTCGCTGAAAAGTGTTTAGGGGATCCTGAGTGTCAAAGTGCGTCTCTTGCAAAAAAAACAATATCTGTTTCCAGATTCCTAAATTCTTTTAGGGCCAATCTACGTTTACCATTACTGTTCAGACCCTTAACATTCATAGATACTACCTTCAATGGCGTTTGACTAGTCATATCCAGTATCGTTGCCTTCTCTCTATTGTGAAAATTATGCTCCAAAAAACTTGATGGTTGTGGAAAACAGAAGGGGGAACAGGACAAAAAACGGGGGGGGGAGGGGGGGGGGACTTAAACTCCTGCACTGCTTTATCCAAAGCAGACTGGAACACGGACTGCATGTCCTCGAACATAGTCTTTAAATCTTGCCTTGTGATGGCTGTCTCTCTTTCTTCTGCCCCCTGCTCCTTCTCAGGGCTCAGTGATGAGCGCCCCATCCACCCTCCTCACCACCATCTTGTTTTTTCTCTCCTGCAGTCGCAGGGCTCTTTATGCCCAAAATGGGACAAATCCGAGGCGCTCGCCTTCCTATCTTTCCGGAGAGGCGTGTCGGGTGGTTCCCTCGGAGCTCTGCTTCCATTTTTGCCGAACTACGAGGTGCCAATCGGAGGCTCTCGTTAAAAACAGGCAGCGGCATGCACAGAGCTCTACAGCAGACGTGCAAGCGCTGTGACGTCACGCGCACCCCTGGGTTGGTTTAATTTGATCTAATATTCATTTTATAATCTTCTGTAAAGAGAAAATGTGAAGAAATATGTAAGAAGCTAGACTAGTTGTCCGATCTGTGAGAAATGGCTTCTTACATGTTTCTTTGCATAGTTCTCACAGATCTGACAGCTAGTTTAAAGACTTGGAGTCAAAATATTGTATGGCTTTCCATGTATATGATGTAAGCATATGTCTTCTTTATATGATGGCTTGTTTCAATGTATATGTAAATCTACAATAAAGGATCATATATACATTTTTTTTTTAAAGCACAGGTTGGCTCTGTGTGTGCGTTATACCAGACATTGAGATAGATAAGTGTAACTGGGTTTTTGCACTACTGTAACAAGGTAATTATACATCGGGCTTCTCTGGTCCAGATTTCCACCCTGAGAGTCTTGTAGCTTCATTTTGGCACCTGAGACACATAAGTCACCTTATGTCATCATATAACGCAGCATGTTCATTCTCAGACAGCAGGGGAAGCCCCAAAGTCAGTGGTACGTAACTAATAAGATTTTATCTTTAATTTGACAGGTGAGTATCGGAAGATAAAAGTAGAAGTGGAAGATGCAGCAGAGGATTGCAAACCAGATGTGACTTCATCAGAGAAGAATGAAGAAGGGATGGATTTCAGCAACTCCCTGGTACTGAAGACTGAAAATATGGCGCGGGTAGAAGCAGCCATGGAACGCGAGACTGGTTCAGAGCAGAGACAGATCTTGGGGGAAAAACCTCTTATTTGTGATCTGGTGAAACCCCTACGAACCCACACAGGGGAGAAGCCATTTCAGTGCCCCTCGTGCGATAAAAGATTTAAAGAAAGCTCCGCCTTAATCAAACACAAGAGGACGCACAGCATTGACCGGCCATACAGATGCTCAGAGTGCAATAGACGCTTCTTCCGGAATTCTGACCGCATTAAACATATGAGGACACACACACAAGCTGAAAACCTGCAGTGTCCTGACCCAGAAAAATCTGTGAATAGTAGCTCTGACCCTCTCAGCTCACAAAAGGAGATGATCCGAGTTGCAGAAACTCCCTATACTTGTGCAGAGTGCAGAAAGGCCTTTAATCAGTTGGCTTCTTTCATAGAACACCAAAAAACTCACTCAGGAAAGAAGCCCCACAAGTGCGCACATTGCGGCAAAATCTTCACTCGGAAATATTATTTAGTGAAGCATTTGAGGTCCCACCCAGGAGAGAGGCCTCATCGGTGTGCAGTATGCAAAAAGGGCTTCATTCGGAAATCTGAGCTTGTTACACACCAGAGGATCCATACAGGAGAGCGTCCTTTCCAGTGCTTCCATTGTGAGAAAAGATTTACACAAAGGTATACTTTGACCACGCACCAGATGACTCACACTGGGGAAAAGCCATATAAGTGCAGTGACTGTGGGGAAGGCTTTACTTGGAGATCAACTTTCATTTCACACCAGAGGACACATACAGAGGAACGTCCTTACCAGTGCTTCCATTGTGAGAAAAGGTTTACACAAAGTTATACTTTGATCAAGCACCAGATGACTCACACTGGGGAAAAGCCATATAAGTGCAGTGACTGTGGGAAAGGCTTTACTTGGAGATCAACTTTCATTGTACACCAGAGGTCACATACAGGGGAGCGTCCTTACCAGTGCTTCCATTGTGAGAAAAGTTTTGCAATAAAGTCTACTTTGAGAACGCACCAGATGACTCACAGTGGGGAAAAGCCATATAAGTGCAGTGACTGTGGGGAAGGCTTTACTCGGAGATCAACTTTCCGTTTTCACCAGAAGATACACACAGGTGAGTGTCCCTATAAATGCTCGGAACAATGTGTTCGGAACGCATGCCTGGTGAAGCATCAGAGAGTGCACACATGGCGGCAGAGTTTGGATTGTAACTTCTTGGTAATGGTCCCCCCAACTCTGGCCCCCTGTTTGTAGCTCTGCTCCCATTTGCTCAAGCTGCAGGAGGAAGGGACCAGGGAGAGGAGGTTGGGGTCCGCAGGGGATGTCCCTGTGGTAGAATGCGGGCCATTTGTTTACCCACCAGTGCATTAAATGGACTAATCGAATGACCCTTCTCCTGATTGACCAGCTTTGTTAGCCAATCTGTTAAAGCCAGATAAATAGACTAGTTTAGCCAACTGTATACGACTTGTAGTAGTATAATTAAGAATTTGAATAACAAGTTTTGTTGTGTTAATTACTGCTTTAAACTGTCTGCGCTGGATTATTGACGGGTCACATGCATAGGTTGTATGTCACATGCATAGGTTGTATGATATATTATTTATTTTTAATTGGTAGTAATATTTATACTACAATTGGGACTAACTAGTGGAGTGGCTGGGGGCGGTGCTACTGCTGGACTGGTGTCTGTTCTGAGCTGAAGGAGTCTGACCTGTGGTGGTAGCTGCAGATTCATCTGATCTGAGAATGACCACATTGAGTGACTGACCAGTGTCCACCTGGGCTGGGACCTGGCCTGGGCTCTACTGTACTGTCTCATGTCTATTATATTATAGCAGTATGTTAATAACAAAAACACGTTCAGGGGGGTTAAACATATATATTATTTAGTTTTATCACCCAGCAGAGTGCCACACAGTGCCACCAGCAACCGAACACTCAGGGACACAGTGCCAGCCAGTGCCACCACCTGCAGCACCAGCAACCACACACCCAGGGGCACAGTGCCAGCCAGTGCCACCACCAACAGCACCAGCAACCACACACCCAGGGACACAGTGCCACCACCAGCAGCAACCGCACACCCAGGGACACAGTGCCAGCCAGTGCCACCACCAGCAGCACCAGCAACCACACACCCAGGGACACAGTGCCAGCCAGTGCCACCACCAGCAGCACCAGCAACCACACACCCAGGTACACAGTGCCAGCCAGTGCCACCACCAGCAGCAACCGCACACCCAGCGACACAGTGCCAGCCAGTACCACCACCAGCAACCGCACACCCAGGGACACTGTGCCAGCCGGTGCCACCACCAGCAGCACCAGCAACCACACACCCAGGGGCACAGTGCCAGCCAGTGCCACCACCAGCAACCGCACACCCAGGGGCACTGTGCTAGACAGTGCCACCACCAGCAACCGCACACCCAGGGACACAGTGCCAGTCAGTGCCACCACCAGCAACCGCACACCCAGGGACACGGTGCCAGCCAGTGCCACCACCAGCAACCACACACCCAGGGACACAGTGCCAGTCAGTGCCACCACCAGCAACCGCACACCCAGGGACACGGTGCCAGCCAGTGCCACCACCAGCAACCACACACCCAGGGGCACTGTGCCAGCCAGTGCCACCACCAGCAGCAACCGCACACCCAGGGACACTGCCAGCCAGTGCCACCACCAGCAGCACCAGCAACCGCACACCCAGGGGCACTGTGCCAGCCAGTGCCACCACCAGCACCAGCAACCACACACCCAGGGACACGGTGCCAGCCAGTGCCACCACCAGCAACCGCACACCCAGGGGCACTGTGCCAGCCAGTGCCACCACCAGCACCAGCAACCACACACCCAGGGACACAGTGCCAGCCAGTGCCACCACCAGCAGCAACCGCACACCCAGGGGCACTGTGCCAGCCAGTGCCACCACCAGCAGCAACCACACACCCAGGGACACAGTGCCAGCCAGTGCCACCACCAGCAGCAACCGCACACCCAGGGGCATAGTTGCCAGCCAGTACCACAACCAGCAGCAACCACACACCCAGGGACACGGTGCCAGCCAGTGCCACCACCAGCAACCGCACACCCAGGGACACAGGGCCAGCCAGTGCCACCACCAGCAACCGCACACCCAGGGACACAGGGCCAGCCGGTGCCACCAGCAGCACCAGCAACCGCACACCCAGGGGCACTGCGAGAGTGACATATATTATTCACCTTTCTCTCTATATATTATTACTAGGATTATTAGTGAGAGATTGGAGACCTTTCCTCTGTGTATATACCAGTTTACTAGTTATTAGAGTTACCGTTACTACTAATAAATACCACAGTCCGGTGTCTAAACACTACCGCACCCCACTGATTATACCCTTACTAGTATAACTAACTGTATGCCACTAGCAGTAATATCATTAATAAGAATTTGCCTAACAAGTTGTGTTAAAATAATTACTTTACACCGTCTGCATTAGATATCTGACTTGTCGCGTGCATATGATTTTTTTGTTTATATACATATAGTTTTTTTTTTTTTTACTACCACTACCAGTAGTATACTACAATTGGTAACCAACTAATGGAGTGGTTTTGTGGCTGAGTAGTGCGGGGCTCGGTGGGTAAAAGAACTGTGCTTCCTCCCCCCCCGCCTAGACTATGAACCCCCAGATATTTTGTGTAAATTCTTTATTTCTCCGCTTTTACATTCATCAACATGGTACACTTCAGTTACATAGAGTGGTAACATCCATGTAACATTATAGCACATAGTGGATGTTGAGAACACTTTTCTATTACATGCTTAAAAGATAATTCGGGGATAAATAATATTAAAAAAGAATACACAATGTAAAAGCTCCAAGCAAACAAAGAAAACGAAAAAGCATTAGACCTAAAATAACGAAATAAAATCAGTGCAAGTGTGTTTAATTAAACTGTCACACGCTCACGACCTCCCACACCCTATTTTTTTCCAGTAATCCATCATTGTTGCTCATGCTTGTTTCTATAGAGCTGCGATTGATCACAGAGCCGCGTTCAGTAAGTGCTGAACTAAGGATTTCTTTAACCGATACCCATCAATGCCGTCTCTATTGAGGAGAATTATATTCGGGTCCTGGGGTACGACAACACCAGTGATTCCTTGTATGCAATTCATTATCTCGTTCTAATTTGATAATGAAGACTCCCAGCAGATATGCTTAATTGTTCGCTGACCCCTACAATTTCTCCAGCATAGTCCCGATACATTGGGGTAACTGCTATGAAGCATCGGAGGTGTATAGTACCAACTGTAAAGAAGGTTATATTTGTTTTCCATTATTCTAGTGGACAATGATGAGGATCCTGCAATTGCCCATATTCTGGACCATTCTGCTATAGAAATCTGTTCCCAACTCCTTTCCCACTATTATTAACGGGGTTCTCTATTAAATATGATAT
Source organism: Ascaphus truei (assembly GCF_040206685.1). Taxonomy (NCBI): domain Eukaryota; kingdom Metazoa; phylum Chordata; class Amphibia; order Anura; family Ascaphidae; genus Ascaphus; species Ascaphus truei. The sequence goes on from NC_134484.1 coordinate 468,837,423, forward strand.
ATTGCCAGATGAAGAAGAGGGAGTAACAACCTGGTCACTCCTTTGAAGAGCAGGGGGTGGGCGTGATGTTGATTCATCTAGTTAAATATCAGATGTTTTGAATGAGGATTCTGATGATGATGTGACACACTGTGATATATAAATGTATAACATTGCCCATATATAGTTATGCACTATGAAAAACGTTAATAAATAGAGCTAAAAAAACAAACCAGAATAGTTGTATTGCACGTGTAGTACATGTTGCTTAGTGCAACTGGGTGCTTGCACTAACAGGGTAATTATAGATCAGGTTTCTCAGGTCCAGGTTTCCACCCTAAGAATCTTACAGCTTAATTTTGGTGCCTGAGACACCTACGGTAACTTATGTCATCATGTAACGCAGCATGTTCATTCTCAGACAGCAGGGGAAGCCCTAAAGTCAGTGATACGTAACTGATAGGATTTTATCTTTAATTTGACAGGTGCGTATCGGAAGATAAAAGTAGAAGTGGAAGATGCAGCAGAGGATTGCAAACCAGATGTAATTCCATCAGAGAAGAATGAAGAAGGGGCGGATTTCAGCAACTCCCTGGTAGTGAAGACTGAAAATATGGAGCAGGTGGAAGGAGCCATGGAATATGAGGCTGGTTCAGAGCAGAGACAGATCTCGGGGGCACAACGACATTCCTGCAGCCACTGTGAGAAAAGCTTTAGTTGCTATGCTTCTGTGTTGAGACACCAAAAGATGTATAATGTGCAAAGTAATCAGTGTACTCACTGTGGGAAGGCCTTTTTAAAGAAGTCAGACCTGAAGAACCACCTGAGAACCCACACTGGAAAGAGGCTGTATCAATGCACAGACTGTGAGAGAAACTTCACAAAATCTTCAGATCTCATCATCCACCAGAGGATACACACAGGCGAGAGGCCATACAAGTGCTTGGACTGTCCGAAAAGCTTCCATACGATGATATTACTGACACACCACCGCAGGACACACACAGATGAGAAGTGTCATCACTGCTCCGTGTGTGCGAAAAGCTTTCTCTGGAAGGCTGATCTGCTGAAACACCTTCAGACACACGCGGTGGAGAAGCTATACCAGTGCTCCGTGTGCAATAAAAGGTTTGCAAAAAGCATCACCTTAACCAGACACAAGAGTATGCACTGCACTGAGAAGCCATACAGATGCTCAGAGTGCAGTAGAAGCTTCATCCGTAATTCTCACTTCATTAACCATATGAAGACACACAAGAAGATGGAAACTTCCAGCGTGCTGACCCAGAAAAATCTGTGAGTAGTAACTTTGACACACGAACAAACCCACTCAGGACTGACGCCTCACAAGTGCGCACATTGCGGCAAAAACTTCACTCAGAATTCCTATTTAGTGAAGCATTTGAGGGCCCACACAGGAGAGAGACCTTATCAGTGTGCAGCGTGCGAAAAGGGCTTCATTCTGAAATTGGACCTGGTTATACACCAGAGTAGGGGTGTACAAACTGAGGGGCACAAGATTTTGTAGGGGGGGGGCGCAGTGACACAGGCAGGGGGAGATGTTATGTGGCAGCAGGAGGCTGCCAGAGTGAAGCAGAGGAGCAGCCGGCAGAAGTTAGGAGTTGGGGAGAGAGACTCTTATACTACTATACTTATTTAAAAACACACCTATTCAAAATCACATGACTTTTTTTTTTAAATGAATTAAATCAGGGATAGGGAACATATATCACCGGTAAAAGGGGGGCTTGGTGTAAATAGCTTGCTCACCCCTGCACCAGAGGACACATAAAGGTGGGCGTCCTTACCAGTGCTTCCATTGAGAGAAAAGGTTTGCACTGAGGTCTGATTTAACCAGACACCAGCTGACTCACACTGGGGAAAAACCATATAAATGCGGTGACAAGTCGGAGGCACTGAATCTTTCATTAACGGCATCAGAAATTAAGTTGCTACAGGCAAACTTCAATTATAAATGGAGCTCGATAAAAATTAAATATCTGGGAATACAGATAACGAGCTCTTTTAAGACCCTATACCAATACAATTATCCCCCCCTCTTCGAAAAGATTAGAAAAGATCTTCAGAGCTGGAACGAATATCAGATCTCTTGGCTAGGAAGAATAGCCACAGTTAAAATGAATATCCTGCCAAGACTCCTATATTATTTCCAGACGCTACCAATAGACATTCCATTAGCAGAACTTAAAAATATCCAGAATAGAATTTTTCAATTCATCTGGAAAAACAAAAGACCAAGGGTTGCTAGAACAATTTTACTAGCTTCAAAAGATTACGGAGGTTTGGAAGTCCCGGATATTACTAAATACTATTTGGCGGGCCAAGTAAAAGAAGTAATAATGTGGAACAGCGACCCAACTACAAGTTGTTGGCTCGGGATTGAGTCTACCTATACAGGACCCCTTTCTCTGCCGGTAATCCTTTGGACCGGGGGGTGGAGGGGGGAGAGGAAGAGCCTAGCAGATAAATTAAAACTGCGAGCAATGAGGTGTACATGGAAGGTATGGACTAGAAACAAGGAGAAATATCATTTGGCATCTTCACCCACTCTAATGACCCCCATATTTAGCAATCCTGAGTTTATCCCAGGCTGCCTCCCAAAGGGACTTAGTAAATATAAAGAGCTAGGGTTGGTAATAGCTGATGATTTTGTATCCAAAGATAAGATTCTTGCACTCCCAGATTTGGAGAAAAAACATAAAATTACAAACTTACCGGTATTTGGTTACTTACAAATTCGACATTACCTACAAACAGTCTCAAAAGACTCAGTGTTTTCGGCTATGACAAAATTTGAGAGATTATGCAGAAGAGGCTTTTATTGCAAAGGTCTGATTTCTGAGGTATATCTGGGCCTGGCGTCAACTGCGGCACAATCTAAGCATAGCTACATGCTAAAATGGGCAGAAGACTTGAACATAGACATAGACAGAGACGACTGGGAGGATATCTGGGAAGCGGTCTCTAAAACATCAATTTGCACAACTATAAAAGAAAACATATACAAAATTTTGTTTCATTGGTACCTAACCCCAAATAGGCTGAGCCAGATTTTCCCCGGGTCCTCAGATTTGTGTTGGAGAGGATGCGGGCAAAAAGGAGAGATGGCTCATATCTGGTGGAATTGCCCAAAAATTCAGGGGTTCTGGATCATGATACAAACAATGATACGAGAGCTCCTGGGTGTACAGATAGAGGTAGACCCGTTGACCCTGGTGTTGTCTAAACCAATAGAGGGCCTACAACCCCAAGAGAATAAAATGATAAGCCACGTCCTCACAGCAGCCCGCTGCTCGGCTGCCGCGGCATGGAAAGAGATAAACGCCCCCTCCAAGCAGACAGTACTGAGACGTGTCAGGGAAATAAGATTAATAGAACTCCTCTTGGCACAGTTGGGTCAAAGGTGGATAAATTCCATAAAGTTTGGTCAGTATGGCCAGACAATTAACAAATGAGTAAATGAGCAACACACAAGACTGGAGTTAACAAGACACCCCACCCCCTCCCCCCTCCTCTTATTTCTCTTCACCCCCCCCCCCTCCCTCTTCTTTCTTGCTTCTCTCTTTACTATTCTTGATTTTCTCTGAGAGAGAGATGTCCGGAAGCGGCTGCTTCCCTAATATGTTGTAAAAATTTAAAAATAACAAAAGTTTTGTAGAATACAACAGACGAAAGTTAATATACAGTATAAGAAAAGAAGACAACAGAGTATTATTTATATTGTAATGTAATGTTTAATATTTCTTCTTCTTGTAAAATGTGAAGTTGTAACAGATGTATGTTAAAACTTGTTATATGATGTCATTCTCTCAAAAAACAATAAAAAAATTGAAACACAAAAACCCCCAGAAATATAAGGAAACACATCAAGGCGCACAACTAGTCCCAAGAGCTGACACTTCAGCCCTTAACGTATGGTTTCAGGGGTAACCAGCTGGGTGTGACCTTTATTAATGAAGACGGGCTACCCCCTATCGTCACAATGTCCTTTTACGTCTTTTTCATAATTACTCCATGTGACAGGGTGAAGTCAACCCCTATCAATTATGCATGGGAAACATATGCCTGAGTGCTTCATCCAGCACTCATAAGGGTTAACTCAGGTGGAAGTTAGGTAATCAGGAAGTAAGCTGACACCTGAGAGCCAGGAAGGTAGATAAGGATCTTGTAACCAGCAGTAGCTGCCTGTGTCAGATGAGAGCACATGGATAGATGTGCTGCTAGCCAGAAGGATACAGCACACTACTTACTGCAGCTAAAGTAAGATTTGTTTCATTTGTTTGCATGACTGCTTAAAAAGACTCTTAAGGTTTGGTTATGGTTTAGCCAGCCAGCCTGCTAGCTAGGAATGCTGTGTTAGTCAGTTTCCTCCCAACGAGGAGCAGGATTTATTTGCTTAAAGGGACAGTGTACCCGCATGTTATGTTGCTGTGGAGAAATAAAGCCACTGAACGTTTTCATTTATCCTGAAACTACACGTGTGGACTGTTCCCTGACCTCGGCTACAGGCCGTCCTGCCACACTCCAGCATAACAGACCTCAATAATTCTGGTTCATCACATAAAAAGAAACGTTTATTTTGAAGATAATGACTTGCATAACAATAGTAGAAAATAGTGGTGACATTCCAAATAAGTTATGGTATTCTTTAAAAGGTGGCATAGCTTTCTGTTTCTGAGTTGATCTTAATATGATAAAAATGTATCTTTCCTTCATTTTGGTTTTAACCCGTCTCTCTCTTCATGGTGGAATCACTGTGTCCTCACAACCCGGTGGAATCAATCATCCTTCGCCTCTCCGCCTGTCGCTACATCGTTGTGGCTCCTTCTCTCCCTCCTGCCTCTCGCCTACTTCAGCTAAAATTGCCATATATTTATCCAGACAATATATCAGCTCTTACTATATTCAGGATAATATTCAGGAATACCTAATGGAAAACAAAATTATTAGTAATAGTCAGCATGGATTTATGAAGGATAGATCATTCCAAACTAACCTTATTTGTTTCTTTGAGGAGGTAAGTAGGAATTTAGACCAGGGTAATGCAGTTGATGTGGTCTACTTAGATTTTGCAAAGGCTTTTGATACGGTTTCACACAACAGGTTGGTGTACAAAATAAAGAAAATTGGACTCAGTAATAATATATGCACCTGGATTGAAAACTGGTTGAAGGACAGACAACAGAGGGTTGTCATAAATGGAACTTTTTCAGGTTGGGCTAAAGTCGTGAGTGGAGTACCTCAGGGATCGGTACTGGGACCCCTGCTTTTTAACTTGTTTATTAATGACCTTGAGGTTGGGATCCAGAGCAAAGTCTCCATCTTTGCTGATGATACTAAATTGTGTAAGGTAATAGAATCAGAGCAGGATGTAATTTCTCTTCAGAAGGACTTGGAGAGACTGGAAACGTGGGCAGGTGAATGGCAGATGAGGTTTAATACAGATAAATGTACGGTTATGCATTTGGGATGCAAGAATAAAAAGGCGAATTACAAATTAAATTGGGGAATCCTTGATGGAGAAGGATTTAGGAGTGCTTGTAGACAGCAGGCTTAGCAATAGTGCCCAAAGTCATGCAGTAGCTGTAAAGGTAAACAAGATCTTATCTTGCATCAAACGGGCAATGGATGGAAGGGAAGTAAACATAATTATGCGCCTTTACAAAGCACTAGTAAGACCACACCTTGAATATGGAGTACAATTTTGGGCACCAATCCTAAGAAAAGATATTATGGAACTAGAGAGAATGCAGAGAAGAGCCACCAAATTAATAAAGGGGATGGACAATCTAACTTATGAGGATAGGCTAGCTAAATTAGATTTATTTACATTAGAAAAGAGGCGCGTCTAAGAGGGGATATGATAACTATATACAAATATATTCGGGGACAATACAAGGAGCTTTCAAAAGAACTATTCATCCCACGGGCAGTACAAAGGACTCAGGGCCATCCCTTAAGGTTGGGGGAAAGGAGATTTCACCAGCAACAAATTAAGGGTTCTTTACAGTAAGGGCAGTTAAAATGTGGAATTCATTACCCATGGAGACTGTGATAGCAGATACAATAGATTTGTTCAAAAAAAGATTGGACACCTTTTTAGATAGGAAAGGTATACAGGGATATACTAAATAAGTATACATGGGAAGGATGTTGATCCAGGGATTAATCCACTTGCCAATTCTTGGAGTCAGGAAGGAATTTATTTTTCCCCTTATGAGAAATCATTGGATGATATGACTCTGGGGTTTTTTGTTTGCCTTCTTCTGGATCAATAAGTAAGTATAGTTATAGGATAAAGTATCTGTTGTCTAAATTTAGAATAAGTTGAACTTGATGGACGTATGTCTTTTTTCAACCACATCTATTATGTAACTATGTATCTATACATTTCTACAAATAAAACTACCCAGTCAGCTCGTTATAACTAACTCCACTTCCAGCTAAGGTCCTACAGCTAACTTGATATGATCTCATAAGAAACTGCCCACATCTCCATACATACAATAACCAAATATGGCATATGTACTGGAGATTCTCAAAGCTTTCGTCATAGCCTCTTCTCTCAGCTAAAGCCGCAGTTGTCAATAATTACTCAAGTGCCAGCCTAAACAGGATTTCTCAAGGGGGGTTAAACATATGTATGACTGAAAGAATCTCCCTGCCAATTGCAAAAGGTCCGGAGGCCTTTGTGACTGGATACACACACAACACCGCTCACTGCTGACTTCCCGGGAAGATTTGGAACCACGCCCTGGCACTGTTAATCTCGATCTGGTGAAACGTACAGGCCTGGGACACGAAAGAAACAACACACACGCAGTGTTTCAGATCCTTCGTCTCAGTTTATTTAGCATAACAAAAAGATTTATACAGAAAAAAGAAAACATTGCTTAGAGGCGTAACTTAGGTTAGAGGCGTGCATGATTTAGGGGCAAGACATGTTAGTGGGGTGATATAGGGGCGTAAATATCCCAGGACAGGCACTGTCTGAAATACATAACATTCTCACTACCTACGTTATCTACAGCCGTGGTTTCCATGGCAGCTATGTGGGGTGAGTCGGCTTCCCAGGGAACTTGCCTCCTACTACAGATAAACAGTAAAAAGCTGACTACATGAGAAAATATATTTTAGCTAGCAATTGCAGACAAAATGTAGGGTATGACACAAATGCAGAGACTCAAAAAATATATTACCCACTGATTTTGACAATAACTACTGCTTATACTAAAAAGGGAAACCTTTGGAAAGAAAATGGTTAAAAGTTATAAAGTTGGCAGATATGATATATCCCTCCACATATGGACGGCTTGCTGCTTGCTTTGCTGTAACATCTGCAAAGGTATTTCCTAATGAGAGCCTGTCAGCCCTGTTAGTATGGGCAACAACCTTTATTGCTTCAAATAAATTCTGAACCTGCTGTGCATTGTGTATTGTCAACAAACACACAACTTGTTTAATCTTATTCTTAATAACCTCTGGCTTACCTCCAGAGTCCATTAGTAGCTTATAGAAAAACAGCAAAATTATGACAAATAATTGCAGATAAATAATAATAGAATTCTTATACTTTACACAATGTACAATGGTCGTTCACCCAGATCAGGGATGACAGCCCAGTTGTGCACAAAATATCTGGACTTAAACCATAGAATTTAGTCAAGGGACTTCAACCCAATCCACAGTCACAATTTAGGTAAAGAATTCCCAGAGGGGGTGAGACAAAATATACTCACCGCCTGTGGGAATCCCACTTCACTGACACCAATTGAAAGAATCTCCCTGCCAATTGCAAAAGGGCCGGAGGCCTTTGTGACTGGATACACACACAGCACCACTCCCGGGAAGATTGGAAACCACGCCCTGGCACTGTTAATCTCGATCTGGTGAAACGTACTGGCCTGGGACACGAAAGAAACGACACACACGCAGTGTTTCAAATCCTTCGTCTCAGATTATTTAGCATAACATAAAAAGATTTATACAGAAAATAGAAAACATTGGTTAGAGGCGTAACTTAGGTTAGAGGCGTGCATGATTTAGGGGCAGGACATGTTAGTGGGGTGATATAGGGGCGTAAATATCCCAGGACAGGCACTGTCTGAAATACATAACATTCTCACTACCTACGTGATCTACAGCCGTGGTTTCCATGGCAGCTATGTGGGGTGAGTCGGCTTCCCAGGGAACTTGCCTCCTACTACAGATAAACAGTAAAAAGCTGACTACATGAGAAAATATATTTTAGCTAGCAATTGCAGACAAAATGTAGGGTATGACACAAATGCAGAGACTCAAAAAATATATTACCCACTGATTTTGACAATAACTACTGCTTATACTAAAAAGGGAAACCTTTGGAAAGAAAATGGTTAAAAGTTATAAAGTTGGCAGATATGATATATCCCTCCACATATGGACGGCTTGCTGCTTGCTTTGCTGTAACATCTGCAAAGGTATTTCCTAATGAGAGCCTGTCAGCCCTGTTAGTATGGGCAACAACCTTTATTGCTTCAAATAAATTCTGAACCTGCTGTGCATTGTGTATTGTCAACAAACATATCAAGTTCTGGATCCTCTATAGGGATCTCAAAGAGTCCTTCCCTAACCTATGTAACAGTATTTGTGTCACTAACACAGTTGTGTGGAATTCGTGCCTCAGGTGTTGGTAAAGTAGCAGGATTTAATGTTATGCATCTGTGAACGGTAATATTGTCTGAGCCCTGCAGTATTATCTCCTATTTGGTCAGCCTGCTCTTGGTCAATTGTGTGGACCTGAGCAGAAGTATAATATAGTCTCCTTATAAAGTGCAGAGAACACTGCTAGCGTTCTGCCTTTAAAAGACACTCAGTACCCTTCCATTTGATTAAAAAAATCATTTTTTAGCTTGTTATCAGGGCATTCCGCCAGCCCGGGCATTGCGCCAAATTACCCTGAACAGATAATATAACGGCACAATGGCTTCTTCATAAACTAAATAATAATTACTGGATTGGAACATTAGTTTAAAGTTAAAAAATGGAGCTTTCTCCACAGCCCTAAAAACTAAATTTTTTATGGCCTCAAAAATAAAATAACAGGATTTTTATACCAATAGGTCAAATAACTTATAAACACAAAATATATTTCAACAAGAGCATGCTACATTCTTCCACTTGTTCCTCTGAATGCCTTCTGAAGGAAATCTCATACTTTTGCAAACTTCCTTCACTACAAATGTATACTATCCTGTTTCAACTCTGCCCTCTCTCAAGCGAAACAAACCTACTTCTCTCCATTAATCAACATGCACAAGTCTAACCCACACCAACTCTTCTCTGTCTTTGACTCTCCACTCAAACCACCCTCAGCTGCATCTTCTTCCTTCATCTCACCTCAGGACTTTGCTGACTACAGTAGGTAGCCTAGTGAGGTCTGTGTGCACTCTTGAGCGCCACTGCTGGTCAGTAAGCGTTGTTTGTTATCAATTCTGGATGGAAAGAATTGTTAATTGATAATTATGTGTTCCTTTTCAGTGTTTCCTGGAAAAAGGTACACCAAATTTAGGTCCCAGCCGGGCCGGTGGGGGTTCACCAGGGGGAGTATGTAGCCATGCATATCAATGGTCTCCAGTTGTCTCCCCTGCTGGCAACAAAACCTGGTAAGTTACAGGAATACCAGCAGTAATCATGGAGGTTTGCCCTCACACCCTGGTGAGGTGCCCTATGTAGGGATGGGAGTGGTTACATGCTCTGAGTCCACGGTTAGTGACATCAGAGATGTGCCTGCCTCTTGAGGTATATAAGGCACAACACTGCTCAAAGTTAGTGTTGAAAAAGCTGTTGATGCTGCGAGTTTGGAAAGAGAGTTAGGAGGATGGCGGGAAAGCCAAGTGCCCACTAGTGCCGTAACTAGTGCCACTGTTTTACATTCAGCAGTAGCAAGCCATAAAAGGCCAACTGTGTCCAGGGACCTGGCACAGGGGTGATCTCCCTGCGAGGGAGAGGGGATCCCACTCCATTGGGAGGGCATACCTTTTAAAGGGGAGCACGGAGCAATGCAAGGCTGAGCTGCTAACTGTGAAGGGCAGCTGGCCCAATTCACCAGGTACCAATAAAGATGACTTGTTCAATGAGAACACCATCGTGTGAGTCTGCAATTACTCTCAGGGGGCAATCACCACCAAGAAGGAGTTCCTCATCTGGACCATCTCCCTGCGGAAGCACAGACCCTGATGAGGTGGAGGCGCTGCACTGGATATAGGTAGGACTCGCACACACTACCACAGCTGCCTGTCTGGGTTGGCATCCCCGAATACCATCATGCGGGAGACTCAGGAGTCCTGTTGCCTACAGGTGCACCACCAGGCACGACCACATAATGGGGGCTGGTTAGACCTAAGGGGCCAATATGAGATTGGGGGGGTCAGACTAGTAGGGAATACCCGTTACATAAACAAGACATTTCTTTCCACAAGCCTTATGTCACTAACACCATTCATATTTCCCCATCTGTCCTTCTTTCTCCACTTCTCATTTCACATGAACTGCTTTCCTATCTGTGCCCTTTGGCTCCACTCAGCTATACCCCCTGCTCTACCCCCCCCCCTCCCCTACAAATACTCTTCTCGCACCCGCTTTCTTTCTTTGCATCTCCCATTCCTGGTCCCTGCCTTATTTCTACATGCTCTCATCCTCACCTCTCACATGCAACTTCTTCTCCTTGTGGCGTAAACCCCTCTAACCTCATATGCATTCCCTCTCTCCTGTGCCCTTTGGAATGCACACTTCTTTTCTAACAAATACATATCTTTACATTACTTCTTTTTCTATCTGCTCCTCTTTGCTATAACTGAGACTTGGCTCATTCAGTCTGACTGCACTGAAAGCTGCCCTCTGTTATGGTGGCCTCCCACTCTCCGTGCCCTGATGGCAGGGGTGGAGGTGTGGGCTCCTCTCCACAATCTGCTGTCACCGATCCCGTCCTATTACTCCCTCTTTCCTTCCTTTGAGGCTCACTCTGTCCAGCTTTTTCTCCTCTCCATTTCAATGTGGTGGTCAACTATTGGCAACCTACCTCTACTCTTCCTCCTTCAGTCTTTTTCTCTTTGAATCCTGGCTCTCCTTTCTCTCCCCAGACTCCTCTCCCTTGGGCTGCCTGCTTCCTCTCTCTAACCTCCTCTTTTTTTGGCCTTCACCAATGGACTGCAGCCAGCACCCACAAGGATGGTGTGAAAGCGTAGAAATAATATTAATGAGTCAAGGGTTCAAAGTATCAACGGGAGTTTATCTGCACCAAGGTACAAGTGAGAATTCAAAAATGAACTCATGCCTCTGAAAACATATTTCTTAACATCACATTTTTATACATGTCAAAAAGAGTAATACGCCCCTTAAGGGGGCTGGCTTAGGGATAAAAAGCAATATGATGACTTATACAAAAATACTTATTGATACATAAATATGCTTCACATGCTATATTCTTATCCTATATATCACCATAATGTGAGCCCCTTAACCTTCTGACTTAAGGAGTAACCCTGTTTAGCCCTCTGTGTGTACTGTATCTGTCGGATAACAGAATCTAAGGTCAGCAGAAATGTCTAAGGCAGAAAAAACCTCTTACAAATGCAATTTCAATTTCATGACTCGTAGGAATTATACAAAGGCGAGTTACAGCCAGGAGCGATACTCTGCAGGATATCAATAATTCACAAATAAACAGATAAGCACACATACAAGCAAACACTCAAAATGGCGGTTGGACCAAAATGGAGGTGATGATAGTCTGTCTTCATATAGCCTGAGCCACACACATTATCTCAATCTTCACAATGGCCACTACCTTGACCTGGTTTTTACTAGAAACTTTTCGCTCTCTTGACTTCTCCATTTCCCCCTTTCCTCTCTCTGACCATCATTTAATCTCTTTTTTGCTCTCTCTGTCTGTTAGGACCGCTGCTAAACCCCCCTCTCTGACGAGACACGCCACGGCTTCGTGAACGAAATCTTCAGGGACCTGCTAGATCGACACGTAATCGTGTACCTGGACGACATCCTAATTTTTTTCAGATCCTCTCACGAACACCCAGGACATGTAAAATAGGTTCTTCAAAAACTGCGGAAAAATAACCTTTACGATAAAGTAGAGAAATGCCAATTCCACCAGACTTCTACTTCCTTTCTGGGTTATATTATCTCCGACACTAGTCTCGCTTTGGATCCCGTCAAAGTCAAAGCAATCACGGTGTCAAGGATTGGACTTCGGCTGAAGTGGATCCCAGTGGCAGGAACAGCAGGGAGCGAAGTCAGGAAACAAGCAGGGGTCCGAGGCAGGCGGCAGGTAGCAAAGTCAGGAAACAAGCAAGGTTCCGAGGCAGGCGGCAGGTAGCGAAGTCAGGAAACAAGCAGAGGTCGGCAACGAGGAAACTGGAACGGGTATAGCAATAGCTAGCACAGCAGTAAACACAGGAGCCTTGCAGAGGCTAAGGAACCAGTATAAACAGGCAAAGAGGAACAGGAAAGGGAGGTTTATATAGGCAGGCTGAGAGGTGGAGCACAGGTGCAGAGGTGTCAGGTATCAGAGTCTGGAATGTTCCTTAGTTTAGCAGCAGCACTCCCGGTGGGCAAGTATAGGTACTGCAGGCTAGAACCAGACATTGAGAGTGGCAGCAGTCCCGGTGGCCAAGCATGGGAACAGCAGGCTAGAGAATATGACACATGGATTGGCCATGTCCTATATCTCTCAAAGCTATTCAAAGATTTCTCGGGTTTGCATATTACTACCGGAGATTTATCCAGAACTTCTCATCAGTAGTGGCACTCATTACGGCTTTAGCCCAAGGAGTTGACTCGGCACACTGGCCTCCGGAGGCCACCAGGGCTTTTGAGAAATTAAAGAAAGCCTTCTCCTCGGCACCCATCCTGGTACATCCAGACCCAGCGCTACCATTTACACTTGAAGTAGACGCCTCCGACGTAGGAGCAGGGGCGATACTCTCTCAGAGAAAGAACCATCAAGCTCGACACATCCATGTGCATTTTTCTCAAAAAAAAAATTCTTCTGCCGAAAGAAACTACGACATAGGGAATCGCAAACTCCTCGTGATCAAAATGTTGCTGGAAGAATGGAGACACCTTCTTGAGGGTACTGAGATTTCTGTCACCATCTTAACCGACCACAAGAATTTTCTGTACATTGAGGGTATGCATCGTCTCGGGTAACGGCAGGCTCGGTGATCCTTATTTTTTACATGCTTCAATTTGATCATATCCTACATTCCCTGGTCAAAAAACATAAAGGCCGATGCTCTATCCCGACAATTTCTGGTGGAGGACTACAATACCTCGTCGATTGGAGGGGTTTTGGTCCCTAAGAACAGGAGTGGATTCCTCAAAGACAGGTACACTGGCGACACACTTTATTCGAGCTCGGCTAGTCCCACGAATTCGGGTATACCCGGGTGTATTGAGGTTTGTGACTGTTTTCTGCCCGAGTGCATTGAGGTATTTTCCAGGCAGGGATTGAAGCATTTTATTCCCGCTGGCTGCAATACTGCACAGTATATATATATATATATACTGCATTACAATTCATGAATTTATGCCATCTGGTAGACACGCGAAGCATTGCAGCCTATTAAATCCTAATCATTATCATTTAACAGATCAGCCGCCCGTCAGCCAGGCATGAACCCAGGCTGGGAAGGCAAACACAACGGGGCTTGTCAGAGGTGAGGAGCGGCGCATTCCAGGTATCTGCCAGGTACATACTGGGTATTTGCTCGAATAAAGTGTGTCGGTGCAGTACATGCCGCCAGGCTGATTCGAGCCTTCCAGCACAAGTACTCTTCTAAGCCATCTATTGGTCGTCCGGAGTCCTCCCCTGAAGAGGGGGGTACTGTTAGGGCCGCCGCTAAACCCCGCCTCTCTGACGCGGCAGGCCACGGCGTCGGCGGTGCGTGCAGATCAATGGAGGAATGCCCATGCCCACTGGCGAAATCACCCCACGCCGCATGCCACCTGCACGTGCACGTTGTGCAGCGACTAATACTAAGAGGATCATCAGCTGCCTCTCACCAGAACCCAATCCTTTCTCCTCCTATCGCTAACAGCTATCTGGTGATTTCACTGTGTCTCCCTCTTCCTCATTGGTGCTTTTCCCTTAATATACCTTCCTGCTTCCTGAACACATTGCTGAGCATAAACTAAGGTTTATGTGCTGTGCTCGCTGCTTGGGTCTTGTCTGTTACTAGTGCCTTGCCCGACATGTGATTTGACCCCTGCTTGTACCTGTTCCCGTCTCTTCTCTACCCCTGGACTTTGGCTCATCTTTGGATTCCTGCTCTCTTCTCTCCCTGACCACGGCTTACGGATATCAACCATTCTCTCTCCAATCCCGGACCATGGCAAGTACCACGACATGGATATAGAGAGAGAAAGGGGGAGCACAGGTTGAAGAATTTGGGGTATCTGGAGTATCTAATTAGATATTTGTAGGTGTGTTTGAAAGATATAATAAATCACTTACACGGCCTTGTGTAAATGCTCTCACAGCAAGGTTTACTTGTCTTGGTGTTCCCTCTGTCGGTTGCCTCCTTCTTTTCAGGACTTGGTTTTCTTTCTGGATATCTTCAACGGTCCTCGGCTTACAATGAGGATGTCTCCCTCGGAGTCAATAGATTAAAAAACAATGTTTTAGAGGGGGATACAGACAGTATTGATAAAGTCCAATGGTATATATATATATTTATATTTATAAGGCAGTAAATACTGCCGGTACTCACACGGGCTAGTGTGAGTACAATCCTAGGGGAAGGTATCTTTTTATCCAAAGTTGATCTTAGCACGTAGTGATCTATAGGTGTATTAGGGGTCTGGTATGTAATGATAAATATAAAATGATACTCACACGGCCTTGTGTGAGTGAATGCACATCAAGGTATCTTTATCTTGATAGTCCCTTTTTTCTTCTTTTCCGGTATTCTTGATCTTCTTCCTAATTTTCCTCGGTGGTCTTCAACTCCCAGTGTGGTGATCCCCCTCGGTGTGAACAAATAGGAAAACAATTGTTAGTGGGGAAACGTCAACATAAATCAGTGGCTACCCACTAGAAGAGCACGAGCAGATACGTAAAAACAGCAAAATGCTGCAGGCACTCACACGGGCAAGTGTGAGTGTAATCCTAGGGGAAGGTATCTTTTCTCTTTTGGTGTCTTTAAATCTGGTGCCCTGTAAGGGTAATGGTGGTCTAATATATATAGGTATATAAAAATAAAATTCAAAATGATACTCACACGGCCTTGTGTGAGTAAATGCACATCAGGGTATCTTTGACTTCTTTGTGATACTGATAATATTGATCTCCAAGTGCCAGTGTAGGTAGAGAACCCCTCCCTGGTGTAGATGTAAATTTGAACACTGTCACGATTTTCGTGGGCTACAACAAAATTTATTAAAGAACTCTAAAAACGGAACATGTTTAAAAACAATAGAAAAAATGCATACTGCTGCGGCCAAGTTTATTCGAGCATTTGCCCGTTCTTGGCCGCAGCAGTAGCCTGGCGCGCGCCCGAGAGTGACGGGCGCGCGCCGAAGCAGCGGAAGAGCGCCCTCCGATCGGGGCGCTCTCCCTACCGCTGCCGGGTCCGCCGGGTCCCCCGGAACCCCCTGCCGCCGTCCCGCGATCGCGGGACACCAGGGCTCCCTCGGGGAGCCCTGGACGCGCGTGCAGGGGGCGCAGGCTCCCGAAGACACGTGACCGCGCGTCTATGACGCGCGGCACGCCGAGGGGCGGCCACTAGCAAGCCGGGAAATCTCCCGGCTTGCGGTACCGGCCACACTTTAATAAAGTGTCGGTAGTGTAGAAAGAAAAAGCCAGCCGTCTGAAAGAAATTTGCTCGTGGGTCTCGTGGAGCGCAGCTAACTTGCTCCGCGTCCGGATATAGTGCTGCCTCCTCTCAGATCCACTCCTTGACGGTGGCTGTGCTGGGTCACAATTGCCTAGCGGTCAGAGCAACGCGTTTCGACTTTTGGTCTTCCTCAGGCTCCGTAGTTTGGGGTTAAGGTTCGTGGCAGGTATTTATACTAATGTCAGCCAATCCCCATTCTACTTTAGGCAATGTCCTCTGTTGTTCAATTAGAACTGATGAGTGCTGTGTGATGCACTCCATTTTCTACTTCTGCACGTCATAGTAAATAAATAATTAAATGAATTGACGCATTTACTGGTTAGGATCTCTAAAATTTATACATAGGAGTAAAATCGTAGTGAAACATAAAGTTAATACATAATTTAGAAGACAATAAGTGAAGTGTTCTACATAAAGAGTGAGGTAATAGGTGATGTACCAAATAAATCTGTGTACTCTGTGAAGATACCTGCGTGATTAATAATAATTCCATCTGTGGCTGGGATAAAGTTTCCATAAGTGGTTAATGTGCATGTAATATTTCTAATTTGTTTTTTTTTTTTTTGTTAATAGTTAAGAAAATAAATGTTTTTATACATTTGATAAATATATATATACAACAGTGGGCTTTAGGTGTCTGTGTTTCTTATTCTACTTATTATATAGTGTTAAGTGGGATTTAGTGAACCGATATGTGCTTATTAAAAAGTGTTGGTTTAGTGGGCGAATATGTGCTGATTAGCACATTATTGTTTCATGGACGTTTTTAATATAAAAGGACAAAAACCATAAATTGTGTTTACATATGAAATGAAAATGATTAAATATTTATGTGGTAGCCGTGGATTTTCATACAGAGTTCACACTTTAAACAAATTACTTAAAATGATATCTTATTTAAGTGTAAATATCTATATACACTTTCATGTCTTAATATATTCGTGCTAAACTGTAGAACATCATATATTCTATTGCACCCAATAGTGCAGTTTTTGATACTCTCGATAATCATGATATATTGGAGCCATGGGATTTTTCAAAAGAATTTAAAAAACATTTCTTATACAGTATACAATTTTAGACACATATATTAAAACATTGAATTGTTAAAAAACGTGTCCAATACACACTTTGTATTTTTAAAAATTTTTGTTAAAATTTTTTTTTTTTAAAAGTAGTTCAATATACTTTTGTGCAATATAATCAAGTTGTTGCCTAAAGCACCCAATGCAGTATTACAATGACCATAGTAGTCCTTTAGACTGCTGTATATAGCCTTATGTTTATATCAAATCATGTCATTTCACAATATAATTGTGTACATACTTTGGGCATACAATTTTATCGTACAGTCTGTATATTAAAATTGGAATATTTTTGTTTGATATCGTTGATGAGTGATATCTGTAAAAAAGATCAAAAATGATAGTAGTGAATTCACATGTGTGGTATGGTGATATAAATACATAAATGGCGAGTGGGGGTAGTGGAAGGGTGAGGGGCGACAGGAGGGGGGAGGGGGAGGGGGAAAAAATTGAGGATGATCTGGATGAAGAGAATGAAGGGTAATGCTGAATGGGGAGAGGCGGCGGATACTGGAACTTAAATAAATGACCCCATACATAAAGTGTGAACTCTGTATGAAAATCCACGGCTACCACATAAATATTTAATCATTTTCATTTCATATGTAAACACAATTTATGTTTTTTGTCCTTTTATATTAAAAACGTCCATGAAACAATAATGTGCTAATCAGCACATATTCGCCCACTAAACCAACACTTTTTAATAAGCACATATCGGTTCACTAAATCCCACTTAACACTATATAATAAGTAGAATAAGAAACACAGACACCTAAAGCCCACTGTTGTATATATATATATATATTTATCAAATGTATAAAAACATTTATTTTCTTAACTATTAACAAAAAAAAAAAAACACATTAGAAATATTACATGCACATTAACCACTTATGGAAACTTTATCCCAGCCACAGATGGAATTATTATTAATCACGCAGGTATCTTCACAGAGTACACAGATTTATTTGGTACATCACACATTACCTCACTCTTTATGTAGAACACTTCACTTATTGTCTTCTAAATTATGTATTAACTTTATGTTTCACTACGATTTTACTCCTATGTATAAATTTTAGAGATCCTAACCAGTAAATGCGTCAATTCATTTAATTATTTATTTACTATGACGTGCAGAAGTAGAAAATGGAGTGCATCACACAGCACTCATCAGTTCTAATTGAACAACAGAGGACATTGCCTAAAGTAGAATGGGGATTGGCTGACATTAGTATAAATACCTGCCACGAACCTTAACCCCAAACTACGGAGCCTGAGGAAGACCAAAAGTCGAAACGCGTTGCTCTGACCACTAGGCAATTGTGACCCAGCACAGCCACCGTCAAGGAGTGGATCTGAGAGGAGGCAGCACTATATCCGGACGCGGAGCAAGTTAGCTGCGCTCCACGAGACCCACGAGCAAATTTCTTTCAGACGGCTGGCTTTTTCTTTCTATGCATTTTTTCTATTGTTTTTAAACATGTTCCGTTTTTAGAGTTCTTTAATAAATTTTGTTGTAGCCCACGAAAATCGTGACAGTGTTCAAATTTACATCTACACCAGGGAGGGGTTCTCTACCTACACTGGCACTTGGAGATCAATATTATCAGTATCACAAAGAAGTCAAAGATACCCTGATGTGCATTTACTCACACAAGACCGTGTGAATATCATTTTGAATTTTATTTTTATATACCTATATATATTAGACCACCATTACCCTTACAGGGCACCAGATTTAAAGACACCAAAAGAGAAAAGATACCTTCCCCTAGGATTACACTCACACTTGCCCGTGTGAGTGCCTGCAGCATTTTGCTGTTTTTACGTATCTGCTCGTGCTCTTCTAGTGGGTAGCCACTGATTTATGTTGACGTTTCCCCACTAACAATTGTTTTCCTATTTGTTCACACCGAGGGGGATCACCACACTGGGAGTTGAAGACCACCGAGGAAAATTAGGAAGAAGATCAAGAATACCGGAAAAGAAGAAAAAAGGGACTATCAAGATAAAGATACCTTGATGTGCATTCACTCACACAAGGCCGTGTGAGTATCATTTTATATTTATCATTACATACCAGACCCCTAATACACCTATAGATCACTACGTGCTAAGATCAACTTTGGATAAAAAGATACCTTCCCCTAGGATTGTACTCACACTAGCCCGTGTGAGTACCGGCAGTATTTACTGCCTTATAAATATAAATATATATATATATACCATTGGACTTTATCAATACTGTCTGTATCCCCCTCTAAAACATTGTTTTTTAATCTATTGACTCCGAGGGAGACATCCTCATTGTAAGCCGAGGACCGTTGAAGATATCCAGAAAGAAAACCAAGTCCTGAAAAGAAGGAGGCAACCGACAGAGGGAACACCAAGACAAGTAAACCTTGCTGTGAGAGCATTTACACAAGGCCGTGTAAGTGATTTATTATATCTTTCAAACACACCTACAAATATCTAATTAGATACTCCAGATACCCCAAATTCTTCAACCTGTGCTCCCCCTTTCTCTCTCTATATCCCTGTACTAATAAGGATCCTGGATAAGGACCCTATTGGGGTCTGAGCCATAGGACAAGAAGACGAACCAGAGGGGACCTTTGTTTATAAGGTTGTAAATTCCATTGTTACATTGCCCCTGTTCTTAAGAACTTAATCAGGGAGCGCCCGGGCTTTTCTTTGTTTCAAGTACCACGACATACCCGAACTCTCCTACCCTGACCCGGCTATACGAATCTGACTATGCACTCAGGACCCGGCTCTGTGGTTGTAGGATGGCGGTTATTTACATCCCCATCTCAGCCCCGCGGTCTAAGTCCTGTTTGTGGTGAGCGCACATGACACTCTCTCTTCTCCCCTTCTCTACCTTCATCCACCCCTCGTTTCATTAACCTCCCAGCTCTTGACTCCACTTTGCGCTCCTCCCTCTCCTCTCTCAGCCCCGCTACAGGCTGACAACCTGGTCAAGAACTACAACTCTGCCCTGTCATCTCTTGAGCTACATGCCCCTCTTCTGCTCTACCACTCTTGCCCTTCTAACCCCGGACCCTGGCTAAATTGCCAGACACGCATGCTCCGCTCCTGCACTCGCTCATCTGAATGCCTCAGGGGGGAAATCTATTGCAGACTTCTTTCGCTACAAATGTATCCTATCCTGTTTCAATTCTGTCCTCTCCCAGTCTAAACAAACCTACTTTTCTCTGCCTTTGGGTGGATGTGGTGAGGGAGCGGGATACCAACATCTGCATGAGAAGATGGATGATCCCGGGGGGGGGGAAGAAACCGGAGCACAGCGATGCAATGAAGGGCAATCTGGGGCTACAGGATGGTGCTAAAGGAAAGATTTCTTTAATGAACAGAAGACAGCATGGTGCAGATAAAAAAAGAGTCCAACTCTTACGCGTTTCACGCTGTACTCAGCGCTTCGTCAGAGTGACTCTGCTGTCTTCTGTTCATTAAAGAAATCTTTCATTAAGCACCATCCTGTAGCCCCAGATTGCCCTTGATTCATCGCTGTGCTCCGTTTCCTTTCCCCCCCCCTGGGATCATCCATCTATCAAAACCACGTGAGGCACGCAAATAGAAGGGATCCAAGACGACTTTATGTGAGTATCACGCTCCTTTTTGGATTATATACAAGGTGGCTTTCTGCTAGTAATGATTGCTTAGGGAAGATATGCTCTAGGGTGGTTGTCCAAACAGGAGGAATACAGATGATTGGTGATTTCACCCACTGTCTGCACTCCCTACCAGGACATTCATTTACACCTCTTTTTTAATGAGCTCTATCCCTCTCTCCACCAGCACTTATTCTCCTCTACGTCGTTTTACATGATCCTGTCTCTTCAAGCAAGTTTAGATTTTATTTATCTTTTGAGACTGGCTATCCTAATCATTTGTAGCACCACTCTTATGGAACATTGTTCTGTGGCCTTTACCTGATATGCATGAGAAGAACAGGACAAAAAATAGTGCAACACTGTGGTTGGAACTTAATAAGTCAAAGGCAGAAATCCGCAAACATTATACTCACATAAGTGTGAGTAAACAGAGCATGTCACACTAAATGTGCAGGAACAGTGGTCCCACGTAGAGGACCCTCTAGAGGCAGGATACTGTAGGTGTATAGGGTGCACTGAGGCAGAAAAATGAAAAGATACAATAGCGCAGACTGTACAAAAGTTTAATCAGTTAAAAGCACTTCACAAGTGCACATTTACAATTTCAGCAGTATAAAAAAGCGTTAAAACACAGAGTGAATTGGGCGAGAGACGTTCTCACCGCTCCTTCCCCTGGAGTCACACCTGATGGGATATGAACACTGTGCAGCTGGCGCTCCTGAATGCGGCCGCAAGAAGCACCAAGTCAGCTGGGTGTCCTTCCCCCACAATGTCACTCCGTTCTGGCCTCAATTCGACGCGTTTCGCTATGTTAAATAGCTTCGTCAGGAATCTGGCACCCTATCCTAAGCACCAACTTTTTATACCAATCATAATTTCTCCATTGGTTATGTCCAAAAGTCTCACATCTGGCGCAAATCAAGGCTGCCGAGCGTGGACCAATGGCAGCACTCCCTCTTCGATCCACAGCCAATCAGGAACAGTCAGAACTGGGACAAGTAATGATAAACCCTTTGCAAGGCAGCATATACTGTAGCATAATGCTTACTAACATACTCCATGCAGAGGGACAAATGACTCAAAGACTCAAAGCACTCTGTGCTATTGGAATGCAGTACATAATACAAACTCACATAAAATATCGGTGAAAATCAGCAAATACCCTAACTAATCAGCACCTAAACATGATATAATCTACCAAGCCCCAAAAAACCTAACATGTTTAGGTGCTGATTAGTTAGAGTATTTGCTGATTTTCGCCGATATTTTATGTGAGTTTGTATTATGTACTGCATTCCAATAGCACAGAGTGCTTTGATTCTTTTGTCCCTCTGCATGGAGTATGTTAAAGCTACAGTTCAGTCTTTTTTTTTTTTTTTTTTAATTAATTTTTTTACTTCAATAGTTTTATGTGTGCAATCTCTTAATTACCTAAAGAACTCTATAGCTGCAGGTCAATTCGTTCTCCATGTATTGATAGGTCGAAATTTGGTGACATAATTAGTGAAGGGATCGGTTTATATTCTGCTTGTCTGTCAGTGGAAGCTCATGAATATTCATGAGCACTCCTGCACTGACATGTGCTAGAGGGAGGGCAGGGCTGACAAAGGGGTGTGCCAGGGCTTGTGACAGGACATGAAGGGGCAGTGCCTTAGCAAATGGCTGTTAAAATAGAATACAAGAAAATTGGTCTTTAAAAGTTGTTTTTTTTAAAACAGAAAATACTAAAAGTATTTTTTCTTACTACAGAACTGATTTATTAAAAAAAACACACATGCAGGATATTGACTGAACTCCAGCTTTAATTGGGGTCTGAGTATAAAATGGCTGATCCCAACCTTATATACTCAGGGGGTGTGAGCAACAATCCACCCCAAAACCTGGTCATACAATAACCATGTGACCTTCAAGCAATTTCAATAACTAAGGCCTCGTTCAGGGTGCTGGCTTCGGGGGCAGGGCGTGCTGACGTGCGTGCTGCCGTGAGCAACAAAGTATTCAATTTGAATACTTGTTGTCAGGGTAGCTACTGCCCTGCCTCCGAAGCCAGGAGTTGCTGCTGACGACAGCTTCAGTAAACGAAAATTTCGTTTCTTGGAGCTGAAGCAGCGTCACAGGGACCAAGGCAGCCAATGAAATCATTCTTCAGAATGATTTCATGACTGCAGCTTGGATACTTTACCCTGCCGTCTGTAGCCCCGCCCCCTCCCCAACGCTGAAAAGTTTGCTGGGGGATAATCACATGTCGCCCAGCAAACTCCCAGCACTGCCTGCCTCCCGCCCTCCCTCCGAGTCCTCAGCTGGCAACCTGAACGAGCCCTAAGGCAGGGCCAACTATATCCTTTAAAAGTGCAACATAATAGACACAGTAGTGTGACTAACTCACCTGTACTGAGGCCTTGTGGGGATTTAACCCCTACACTGCCTGCAGCACCAGGACTGACATGCACGGACAATTGAATTTCTAGCAGGGTGCTATATTCTCCCCTTAGTGAAAATCCTCACCCACCTCGCAAAAAAATAATAGTTGCCTAATATAATATACAAAAATACAATTTGCATAATACAATACACATAATAGCAATATAGTATTACAAAATGCACTGAATAATTCAGTACACATTATACCAGGTAACCTCCTGTGAGGAACCTTACTTAAATAACACAGCCATGTTACAGATATATACCATCCTACATGGATAATTTACATTCTATCTAATTTATAAAGAGAATATATAGAAAATATACATAAGAACGGAATTTACCCTAATCATTCTTCCTACTTACGTAACCTCCTACTGAGGAAATATATCACACAAACGTCATAATACATTATAACAGCTACCTAATACATCACAAAGCATTTGCCCAATTTGGGCGAACCACTCACGTGATGCCCCAGTGAGCTGAATAATCAAAGTTGCTTGCCTCTGCAAGCAGCTAAGCGCCACGCATGCGTAGACGCTCGCTCACATTGGCCACACACAGGGCTACCAACAGGGGGGTTCTGCCGGGGTTGGCGTCCCGGGCCCGGTGACTCAGGGGGCCCGGCCGCCGGTGGCCGCTGCCGGGCCCGTGTCAAAAAAAGTGTCTGAAAAAAATGGCCGTCATTTTTGCTCCCCCCTGCACTAGGGGCCCGGGTGGCCGGGCCTTAACCCACACTCTCCCCGAGTCCACAGCCACGCTCCTCAGCCCCTCCCACCGTCCCAAGGCCCCCCCCCCCACTGTCATCCCCTTGGCTTCCCCTGCTGTAAGGGCCCGGGCGGGCCTTAACATGTGTTCTCCCTAGCCATGCTCCTCAGCCTCTCCCACCATCCTCAGGCCCCTCCCCACCATCCCCAGGCCCCTTCTAGCATCCCCTCAGCCTCATCTCCCCCTGCAGTAGGAGCCCGGGTGGGTCTTCACCCACGCTCTCCCCAGCGAAGCTCCTCAGCAACCCCTCCCCCCAACGTCCCCAGGCCCCTACCGGCATCCCCTCGGCCTCAACTCTGGGCGTTCGTGCCTTTACCCGCGCTCTCCCCAGTCATGCTCCTCAGTCCCCCTCCCCCCACTATCGCCAGGCCCCTCCACCGTGCCCAGGCCCCTACCGGCATCCCCTCGGCCTCAGCTCCCCCTGCAGGAGGGGCCCGTGTGAGCCTTCATCTACGCTCTCCCCAGACACGCTCCTCAGCCCCCCTTCACCCCCACCATCCTCTGGCCCCTCCACCGTCTTCAGACCCCTACCGGCATGCTCTCGACTCCCCCATCCCCATCCTACCGTCCGGCATCCTTCCCCACCCTTCAGTCCCAGGCCCTACTAGGATCCGTCACCCCAGTGCCCTCCCCAGCCAGACGGCTCCTCAGACCCCCCAACGGCAGCCGGACCCCGTAGCCACCGGTCCCGACCACCTCCAAGGTATGTCTACTTTTTTATATGTATTGGAGGAGTGAGGGTCTTTTTATATGTATTGGCGGGAGTGGGGGTCTTTTTATATATATATATATATATTGGGGGGGGGGGTGGTGGTCTTTTTATATGTATTGGGGGAGTGGTTTTTTTCTATATGTATTGGGGGAGTTGGGGTCTTTTTATATGTATTGGGGTGGACTCGAGAGAAGGCGCCGCAATCTTAGGAGGTTGCGCATGCGCAGGAGCACTTGCGGCGACCATAACTGCAGGCGCATGCGCAGTCGGATAGGCGCATGCGGCGGCAGATAGGGACAGAGCCAGCGGGGACTACAGCCCCCAGCAGGCACAGGGGCCAGCGCACACGTGGCCAAGCAGGGCCAATAGGAGGACAGGGATCTCGGCAGCAGAGTGGATACATTTTGCGCGCTGGAGAAGCAGAGGCAGTTGATCCTGGGAGCTAGAGAGGGGAGGTGCGTGTGCAGGGGTCAGTGACCCTCTTGCATTAGTGCAGTATACCCCTACGCCCCAGATAAGGCCCTGAGTCATCACCAGCTTGTGGTTGCTGTAGGGAAGGCCCTCAGTTAGGGACATTTCCTTTAGTACTCAGTGATAGTCAGGGACACAGCTGCTGTGCTGAGTATCCTGATAACCCTAGTCTGGGACCAGACTATTGGACTGCCATCCGGCCAACCTCTTCTGTGGAGTTCAGGATCTTGCTGAGGACCCAGTGGATCGGCGGATCCTTTTTAAAGTAGTCAGCGTGTCCGGGTGCTGGAGCGCCTGGCAGGTATTTCATAAGTGCACCAACATACTGGTACCTTACAGGCGCTGGTCACACCTTAGGGTGGTTATTTGGGGACACTCAAGGGTTAAGTGACCAAGGGACTGGGTCGGTACATTGGACACGGTGTGGGAATACACGGTGGTGAGTCAACGCTTATACGGAGGGAAAGGGTTATTGTTAACGTGCTGATTATTATTCATGTGCATTCTGTGTGACACCTGTGTAAAGGTTATCAAGTTAATCTAAGAGCTGTTGTTACTGTTTCCTGGCTGGGGTTATCTCATAGTATTGGGATCCTGGGCAGGTGGAGGCGCTGCCAATTAATATATTCATTGCCCCAGGCTCCCAGTGGCGGAGGCTCAGATCTCTGTGAGCCATACAGGTATATGCAGCACTAGTAGACCCATCTTGGTAAAATGGAAAGAGGGTTACATATGTATTGGGGGAGTGGGGGTCTTTTTATATGTATTGGGGGGGGGGGCTTGGGGGTATTTTTTATATGTATTGGAGGCTTGGGGGTGTTTTTATATGTATTAGGAGCTTGGGGGTATTTTTTATATGTATTGGGGGATTGGGAAATTTTTTATATTTATTGGGGGCTTGGGGGTATTATTATATGGGTTGGGGTATTTTTTATATGTACTGGGGGCTTGGGGGTATTTTTATATGGGTTGGGGTATATTTAATATGTATTGGGGAGGGTTTTTTTTATATGGTGTGTTTGGTATGTGTATGTATGGGGGGATTATATGTATTGCTTTTTTTTAATATATGTATTGGGTTGGTGGGTTTTTTGTAAGCATTTGGGGGGGGTTTGCATGTATTTGGAGGTGGTAAGATTTTCGCATTGGGGTGGGAGGTTTTTTGGTATATATCTTTTGGGGGGAATTGTGTGAGGGGGGGGGAATTGTGTGAGGGGGAGGGAATGAGTGAGCATGGGGTAATTGATGGAGAGAGGGGGTGAGTGAAGAAAAGAGGGAGTAAGAGTGTGGAAAAGAGGGAGTAAGAGTGAGGAAAAGAGGGAGTAAGAGTGAGATGCAGGGGAGAGAAATACATGCGAGGTGGGAGAGTGAGAGGGGGTGAGACTGAAAGGAGAGAAATACATGGGAAGAGGGGGGGAGAGAGGGGGCTCGTGAGGTGTGAAATGGGGAGTGCTATACACATAGTCATGATTCTGTTATCTCACTCCTCAGGGGTCTGGCTGGTACCGGGCATTCTGGGAAATGTAGTCTTTGTGCTGCAGTAATGCATTAATGTTGCAGGCAGAGCGGTGCTGTTATGGACTACATTTCCCAGCTGTGCAATGTAAATGAGGCTTTACACTGTAGCCAGTTTAGCAGTGTAGCTGGGTGCTGAAGGAGCTGTGCAATGTGCTGCAGCCTGTGCCTGCTCCCTGTGCAGCCAGACTTCCTTTGTCTGCTCTGGGAGCTCCCCCCTTCCTCCTCCTGAGGGATCAGGCTGCTGCCTCACTCTCAGATCCTCCAAGTGTCAATGAGATCTCCAAAGTGATCCACTGCAATGGAAGAGAGGGGGAGGCTGGCACCCTCACTGCCTGCACTGCTGAGCACAGGGGGCCTGCATCCTGTTATACCCAGGGAGGGACACAGGGAAATGGCTGCTGGATCTCCTGCTCAGGTACAGAAGTCTTTGTATTATTATTATTATTACTACCCAGCAGGGTGTCTCAGTATGAAGCCCCCTATTCTATTCCTGCAGGGTCACAGCTCAGGGTAGAGGTGCTGCAGTTGCAGGGGGTTTAGGGGGAGGGGCGGCAGCCTTCACCCACGCTTGTTCTTGTGTGACACATAATGTCTCTGTCTCTGTCTGTCACACAATCGCTCTCTTTCCTTCAGTGTCACATAATGTCTCTCTCGTTCCTTCTGTGTCACATGATGTCTCTCGTTCCTTCTGTGTCACATGATATCTCGTTCCTTTTGTGTCACATGATATCTCATTCCTCTTGTGTCACATGATATCTCATTCCTCTTGTGTCACAGGATGTCTCTCGTTTCTTCTGTGTCACATAGTGTCTCTCTCTCTCTGTCCTTCTGCGTCACTTAGGCCTCGTCCAGGGTGGCGCTGAGCGGGCGGGCACGCTCACGCAGGACAAGCTCACGCTGGACACGTTGCAACAATGCACGTGGTCTGCGCTCAGCTGCTTGCCGAGCAACCAAATTGATTTTGCTGCACGCAAGCGTGTCACGTGGGCGAACCAGCTCTGTGACGCCGTGGCCGCGCCCCCAGACGCGCGCGCACCTAGCTGACCAGGAGTCGCCCGGCCTTACCAGGAATCGCCCGCCTGTCCTGTTTCCACCCTGGACGAGGCTCCAAGAGACTGTTCATGGTCCCAAGGTTCAACAAAGTATCCGGCCGCTCCTCTCTCACCGTGCACCCCAAAACTGGAACAGTCTACCGGAGACTCTCTCAGTCGCCACCAGTCTAAGTTCTTTCAAAACTAACGCTGCCTCACATTTTAATCTGGTCTGTAACTGTTCTTATAGGCCTACAACATATTATTTCATGCAATGTCTTGTATATGTAGCAGGGTTCCCCCTGGTCCCCCTTACCTCCGCATCGGGGACCCCCGCGGTGTGTCGGGGAGCTGCGGGGGCGATCGTGTTGCCGGGGGCTCCCCGCGGCATCTGTGACAGGGCGCCGCCATGTTTATTGTATTTGTGCATGTGCAAAGGCTCGCGCAGGGCAGTTACGGCGGCCATGTTGGGGTTGGCGCGAGAGATCACGCATGTACAGGGCATCGCGCATGCGCAGACACGTTTATGCATTACATGTAGAGACTGAACAGTTGAGGGTCAGGAAAGTAGCGGCGGCCATTACAAGTTCGCGCAGGAGAGCTAGCGCACGCGGCGCTAATAGCCAAAGGGTTCTACAAGACTCAGCAGCCACTGGGGCGGCTAACCACCTGACACCAGGGAGCCAATCAAGTGGGCAGATCTCCTGCAGGGGGAGAGATACATTTGGCACGCTGGGGAAGGATAGTCAGTTGGAGCTGGGATGCAGAGAGGGTAGGTTGTATGTACAGGGAGCAGGTGGCCCCTGTACAAGGCCAGATGCCCCAGCTAGACACCAACTCACCCTCAGCTTGGGGTTGCTGCAGGGACTCCCCTTAGGATAGGGACAGGGTCCTGTAGCACCCGTATAAATGAGGGCCACAGCCAGGAAGAGTAAATATCCTGGGCACTGTTGTTGACTGTGGATCATCCTCTATAGTATCAGAGGCAGAGACATTGTAAAGGTGGATCCCTCCATGCGGAAGCCATCCATCACAGAGGTGGATCACAGAGTGGGATCATACTTCTAGATCAAGGGATTCCAGGCAAAGCATCTGCACGCCTGGTTGTGGACACACCCGGCAGGTACCATCATCCCAACACGTGCACCATCCAGTACAACTCACCTAGTGGGCAGCGCTGTCTCACACTGGGGTGGGTGGGGACTCTTGAGACTCCTGGGTACACGGTGTTGGGGAAATAAGGTGTGGGGTTAAGGCCCTGCGAGGCGAAGGGGTAGTTGTACCTATTAGTGTTATAGAGTGACACTGTTATATTGTTATTATTCTGTCTACATATAGTAAACTGTTTAACCATAACCAGGTGTATGTGGTTACTGTATGTGGGTCCTGTGTCAGGGATTATTCTACACTCTAGAATCCTGCACAGGTGGAGGCGCTGTAAGTACGTTCCAGGATACACTCCAGGGTCCCACTGGCGGAGGTTCAGGCTTCCTGTGAGCCTGACGGGTAATGCACCACTAATAAACAAAAATTGTGAGGCGCTACTTGTGAAGGTGAAAATATATATATATGAATCTCAAATATTGTGATAATTTACTAGAGTGCTCAAATATTAAGAAAAATGGCAAACTTTGCTGCTCAACCCTCTTAGGAGAAGATCCAGTTTTCTCCTATTTAGAATGGTGTGGAGAAACTTGTGGGGAGCGCAGGTATCACCATAAACATGTAAGGGAAAGAATATCAAAATAGTGCAATATGTCTAAATGAATACAGCAATCTGAGCAGGAATCATGAATGGGAACTCACATTATCCCAGTGGTATTACAGCCTGTATTTGGCAATAGATGCAGTGGGTAGATTCAGCAATGTGCAGGGGGGTCTTGCTTGTACACACTCCCAGATGATAGCAGGACGAACCCTCAATGGAAATGGAAATAAAGACAATTCTAGTGCAACACTGTATGTTCACTATGGATATATTGAAAAGGCAATAAGTATTGCACTTACATGATCAACATGTGCTTAGACACATAACAATTGATGCGCAGCATAGGTGTACTCCATCCACCCCCCTCCCGAGGTCGCGTCGCGTCACTTCCGGTTCGGCCCGTCGCGTCACTTCCGGTTTCGTCGGCGAACGCAGAATGGATCCTCACGGGTTCTGGGGCTAGTCTGGCACACTTCTGAACTGCTGCAGGTTCACTCAACGCGTTTCGCTGGCGTGGCAGCTTCGTCAGGAGTCCGATGGGTAATGCACCACACCTGGTAATACATGTAGATCTCCCCACAGGGTCCCTTTCTGCGATTGGGTTGGGGGGGGGGGGGAGAGTGTGTTACATATATAATGTATACCCTGTTCACTTATGTAACTATGTATTTGTAACCATGTATTATTTGTCACCATAACTATGCACAGGATATACTTGAAAACGAGAGGTAACTCTCACTGTATTACTTCCTGGTAACACATTTTTAATAAAATAATGTCTCTCTCTCTCTCTCTGTCCTTCTGCGTCACATAATGTCTCTCTCTCTCTCTCTCTCTCTCTGTCCTTCTGCGTCACATAATGTCTCTCTCTCCCTGTCCTTCTGCGTCACATAATGTCTCTCTCTCTCTGTCCTTCTGCGTCACATAATGTCTCTCTCTCTCTGTCCTTCTGCGTCACATAATTAATTTATTTATAAAATGTGTTACCAGGAAGTAATACATTGAGAGTTAATTTTCGTTTTCAATTATGACCTGGGCACAGAGTTCTGATGACAGATACATGGTTACAAATACACAGTTACATTAAGTGAACAGGGTTATACATTCAGTATAAAGACATTGCATGAACAGTTAATGATAATATGTTATAGGCGTATATTAAGAGTTACAGACCAGATTAAAATGTGAGACAGCTTTAGTTTTGAAAGAACTTGGACTGGTGGCGGCTTTTAGCGACTGAGGTAGATTGTTCCAGGTGTGAGGTGCACGGTAAGAGGATTAGAGGCAGGATACTTTGTTGAGCCTTGGGACCATGAACAGTCTTTTGGAGTCAGAACTCGGATGATTAGTGCTGCATGTGGTAGGGGTGAGGAGCTTGTTCAGATAGATGGGTAGGTTGCCGAGAGTTTTTGAAGGCAAGATAGGAAAGGTGAACTTTGCACCTAGACTCAAGTGATGGCCAATCTAGTTCTTTGAGCATTTCGCAGTGATGTGTGTTGTAGTTACATTGGAGGACAAAGCGGCATATTGAATTGTAGAGGGTGTCTAGTTTGCCAAGGTGAGTTTGGGGTGCTGTGCCAGATACTATGTCCCCCTAGTCTATAATTATTAGCATCTGCTGTGCGATGCGCTTTCGGACCAGCGGGCTTAGGGATGATCTGTTCCTATAAAATACACCTAGTTTGGTATAAGTTTTGGATGTCCGGGTATCAATGTGCAACCCAAATGTTAAATGGGAGTCAAACCATATGCCCAGATATTTTAAACTAGTGACAGGGGCTAGGATGGTAATAGAGTTGTTTCTGATCTGAAGCTCTGTTATTGGTAGCTTCAGAAGTTTAGCTTGTCCCAAATATCATTGTTACAGTCTTGTCAGTGTTTAAAAGCAGTTTGTTTTGGAAATTCCAGTTTGAGTCTCAAATGATCAGATTGAAGTATGTGTTCAAGGTCGGAGATGCTATTGCTGTGTGCATATAGGATTGTGTCATCCGCATACATGTGTATTGAAGCTCCTTACAAGCTGTAGGAAGATCATTGATGAACACTGAGACGATTAGGGGTCCCAAGACAAAGCCTTGCTGGACACTGCAGGTGATGTCCAAGGGAATGGAGCTAGAACCCAAAAGACACATTATCTACCCGTTTAAAGCATGCTTCCCTATTCCAGAGCACTGGAGTTTGTTTAGCAAAATAGCATGATCAACATAATCAAAAGCCTTTGCAAAATCTAGGCATATTGCACCTGTAAGCTGTCCCAGTTCCGTTCCACACTGGACCACTTTGCAAACTTTTAGTAGGGTAGTTACCATGGAGTGTTTAGGGTTAAAGCCAGATTGTGATTGTCTAGGGAAGTTTGTCTTAATATAGTAATTGCTTAATTGGTAGTGAACACATCTTTCCATGACTTTGGATAGTATTGGGAGATATTGGCCTCTACTGTAGTTTGAGACAGTATTTGTGTCCCCAACAAACGCAAGCATATATCGCTGGAGTGCTTCCGAAACGAAAGGTAAGAATAACAGTAGAAAGTATTGGCAATCCTGCTAGGGAAGATTACATAAGCAAAGGATATAGGCCCATATTTACTAAGGAGTCTTCTGCATGAGACGGCTTCCAGTGCTGGGCAACACCATGCAGACCATTGACTTGAATAGGCTGCAAGGGACCTTCCAGCGCCGGACGGTTTGTTATGGCTGAAGACCGCTTATTAAAAATGGCTCAAAATGAGTTCAAATACTCTAATATACAACAGTGCAGAGTATGACTGCATACTCGCACCCACGTACAATGGGTACTCAACCAGAGAAACGGTAGGGTGTGCAGCGCACAGCAGTAATGAAAAGAGCAGGTCTTGCAAAAAATGAGTCCTTTATTGAAAAAAGGACTCATTTTTTGCAAGACCTGCTCTTTTCATTACTGCTGTGCGCTGCACACCCTGGCTTTGGATACATATTCTACTACAGCTGCACGCTCTGGAAGGGAGACTGGGGAAGGAAGAAGAAAACTACAGTGAGTACAATACCTGGGGCTAACCCAATGAGGAAGGGGGGGGCTGTCTTTGGGCAACCCACCCCAACCTTCAGGGTACATTATGCCCTTCTAAGGCTCAGTACTACTAATCATTCATTTGTGAATTACCCAGTTTATGCTCCCTTCCTTTAAATACAGTCCCAGCACTTTTTGAGCACCACTCCAAACACACAAACCAGAGAAAGGGGTATGAGTGCAGAGTATGAGGTATGAGTGCAGATCTCATGGTCCTTGATATCCCAACCATCAACGATAAGGTGAACAAGTTATACAAACAGAACACATTA
This sequence comes from Ascaphus truei, assembly GCF_040206685.1. NCBI lineage: Eukaryota > Metazoa > Chordata > Amphibia > Anura > Ascaphidae > Ascaphus > Ascaphus truei. Next base: position 468,869,991 of record NC_134484.1, read on the forward strand.
AACATTGGGGAAAGGAACCCCTTCTTAACACCGCTTATTATCTGATGCACGGGGGAGAAAGGGAATGTGAAGACGTGGACCAGACCATTGGGTAGGCAGACGGGGTGGACCACATGGTCCTTTATCTGTAGACCGTTATTATGCTTTTAGCACTGGGCTTTCCTGTTCTCCATTCATCCCTCTCTTTCCGCTCCCAGGTCTCTCCGACGTTTGATGACGTAGCTGTCTATTTCTCGCAGAGTGAGTGGAAGAGTCTCAGCGTCTCTCAGAAGGAGCTGTACAAGAGCGTCATGCTGGACAACTATGAGTGTTTGGTTTCATTAGGTAAAGGCCCCTCTCCTAACCCTTCCCCTCAGTAATGACCGTGTATTTCTAAGGCTGAGTGTATAGTCGCGGAGTTGCTACTTGCAAAACTTTTCCAAGGTGTTTTTTTTATTTTATTTTATGATTACGGTTTGTTAATAATGAAATATTTAATGTATATTGATTATTTCTTCTTTTGCTCTTTGTAAAGTAATTATGGGGCCATCATTAGTTCAACAGATAAGTAGATGATAAGAATAAATTCGGAGGATCTGTAAAAATTGTTATTTTCATTGTGGGCGAATCTTTATATTGATTGTTTACATAAGTTGCCATACCCCCCAGGCTATATATTCCTGGCCCCAGTATTATAAGTCCTGGTAAGTACAGGCAGTGCTGGGGTTAAAATCCTGTCACATGGGCCAGCATGTGAGCCTCAATACTGGGATGTTATTTTGGAGGCATGTGCCAACACGGCTCTGACCAATGGAAGGCATGCAAGCTGGGAGGTGTCAAATACTTGGATTACTAGGGATTCAGGGAAATGCACCTCTCTTGCAAGAGATGGATATGAAGTATATGCTGGTCCACCAATAAATGCAGTTGTACCGTTCCTGGCCTGTGAGAACATTATTCTGAAGGTTCCTGTGGGGAGGAATCCCTGCCCCTGGCCGAGCCCTGCAGGCTGGAGGCACTGCACCATCCAAAAAAGACTGTCCTGTGTCCCACTCCCTACAACATCGCAGAGACTCTATCTTCCTCCCCGCCTGTGAGCGTGGCCTCGTATTGCAGCCTGTTAACCACTTTACCTGATGCAACACTGGCCGAACTTGAGGGTGGTGAGTCTGTTTTCGACTTTCATGCCAGAATGCGGCCCAGCTTTCTCAAGGTGGTTGTCCGTGATTAGAGGCAGTTCCGACGAGCTTCTTCGACAACCCTGATGACCACTACCAATCGTGAGGAATCTGCGGCTGCGGAGGGTCCTCGCGGGGAGACAGCGGTGCCTTCTCCCGGACGGAAGGACGAAGCGGAAGCAACTGCTACAGAGGTACCGGCCGGTACTTCCCCCGATCCTGCTACAAAGATCCTTCCATTGCTGCCAGCGGATACCGAGAGTGATTCATCCACCAGGGTGGATCAAGAGATCGATACTTCCCTGGCTGTAAGCGACACTTAGGTGGATCCGTTCTTGCTGCAGTGTCAGGAGCTTGAGAGGGCCCGAAAGATCGCGGCTGCGGACGCAGTTGCGGAGGCTCTGGCTCCCGGACAAGACGTGCTCAACAAAGACGATATGGCAAGATGCTTGTAATGATTGGCCGAGGACGCAGAAATTTACTTGGGAAACTGAGCTATTTTCATGGACCCACCGCTAAGGTGGAGAGCCAAGAAACTTTATGTGCTCCAAAGACTGAAATAGCAGTTTCCACAAGAAACCGGGATAATGTAATGCCAGGCTGTTCCCGTAATTATATGGCTGCTGATGCTGTTATAACGGTGTCTAGCAATGTTTCCCGGTCTGTATCGCCTATAGTAGGTGGGGTCTGTAGGCCTTTAGTACCCAGATCTCCATCACCTATAGTGCTCGTGAACCCTGAATGTACTACTGCCATTGATGATGTGATGCATAAATCTATTGCGGGAAAAGTAATGAAATGGTGGGATCCCATGTTCCAGGGATATGTCCCACATATTACTAGGACCCAATTGGTACTGATACAGGGTAGTATGATAGATCAGTGGTGGGAAGAAGGACAGTATACACCGGAACAAACGTCCGAAATCATGCGTAATCGCAGCCGGGATCTTGAGATAGGGCTAGACTCTCCCTCAGACTTGGAGCTAGCCAGGTATGCCAATGCACCTGAAGAGCCGTTATTCTGGGTACTTCCAGGGCAGGCTTGCGGCCATATTCTCATTACAAATAGTCGCGCTGATCATATTATCATACAAAAGTTCAGGAAGTCCCATGGCTACGATTTTCCTTACGTTCCAGAACCACTCACGAGGGAGGTAGAGGAACATAGGGAGGACTGGGTCAGGGATGCCGTGTTGGATTATATGTCTTCCCGTTGCAGTAGTCAGGCCCACTACACTGACGATAGGGTAGGATATTTAATAATGCGGGTATGGCATGTAGGCCGCAATAGCTACATAGATCGGGTCGAATATATAAGTGAAAAAGGGAAGAAAAGGTGCTATTCAGTAACTGTACCTGACTGCAATGATAAATTGGTCAGAAAACCTGATCCGGCTCATTACTATTAAGTGTTTGTGTCGCAGAAAAGGATCTATGCTGCTGTGTTAATGTGGTTCTTCTTTAGGAAGTAACCTGTTCTATATTGTATTATGGGTTCTTCTTTTCAGAAATGCCCTGGTAATGAGTGTTCCTGGTTATGCATGGTTATGTTTTGCATTTTACTGTTTGCGTTTTGGTTCTGTTCGTTATTGTAAATTTGTTGGTGGTATACAGTACGAATGTATCTACTTCATATGGGTTGGAAGTTTCAACAGGGTAAGTATGTAGTCATACGCCCCTGGCTATATATTCCTGGCTGTTGTATTATAAATCCTGGTAAGAGCAGGCAGTGCAGGGGTTAAACTTCTCTCACATGGGCCAGCATGTGAGCCTCAATACTGGGATATTATTTTGTTGCGGGTTCCAGGTGCTAGTCTGGAAACTGTTGGAGCATGTGCCAGGGCGGATGGTCTCACTCCAATGGTAATTCCCAGTTACTGGGGGCTTAGGAGGGGGACACACCCCTGGTATAAAAGATGGCTCCCTTTCAAATTTAGTGTCTTCCCAAGTGTAGCCTACTCCTTTGGGAGTAGTTGGTGTGTATTCCTTGCTGGGTAAGGAGGTTAAGACTAGCCCATGAGCCTCAAGCTCCTGGGGGTGTAGTCAAGAGAAAATGGTCCTGCGAGCATAGCTCTGACCTATGGAAGGCATGAAAGCTTCGAGGTGGCAAGAACTTGGATTACTAGGGATTCAGGGAAATGCACCTTTCTTGCAAGAGATGGATATGAAGTATATGCTGGTCCACCAATAAATGCAGTTGTACCGTTCCTGGCCTGTGAGTACATCATTCTGAAGGTTCCTGTGGGGAGGAATCCCTGCCCCTGGCCGAGCCCTGCAGAATGGAGGCGCTGCACCATCCAGAAAAGACTGTTCTGTGTCCCACTCCCTCCAACATTGTGTAGACTCGGTCCTCCTGAGAACCAACAGGCGAGCACCATAACACCATAAGGCCTGCAAATCTCCTTTAGGGGGGGGATAGGGGTGTTGCACATATATTTTGTTGGCCTGTGTGACTACTGCCTAAATAAAACCATATATATGCAAGAAATCCTTTAGTGCCAAATGGGTCTGTAATACCAGATTATAGGTATACTGTATGTTTTCAGATTCACTGGGATGACAGTGTACTTTTTATTTATTAAAATATTTTACTAGGAAAAAATACATTGGGCGTTTTCATGCATGTCCTGGGCACAAAACGCGGTCATAGAATTATGTATGATTCCCTGGTGCCAAAGAGCTTACAATCTCATTTTGATGAGATAAAGTAACTTGCACAAGGAGCGGTCACTGGGATGGGAACCAGGTTTGCCCACTTTGAGGGCAGCGTTCTTACCTCTAAGCTAGTCCTTCTGACCGGTACTTGGCATTGCTGCTTCTTATGTCCATATCACTTGAATGGCCACATTAATATGTAATACTGTATGCTAGTGTAATCTTGGCTTATTGTGGATGTGCTAGAACACTGAACATTTCCATGGTATGATGTGTGGATTTGTGTGTCTCTGCTCTTCTGTGCTCTGTCACTGTCCCCTCCTTCTCACCCCCCCCACCCCCATCTCAATGAGTCTGTGCATCTCTCTCCCCTCACAGGTTATCTCATAATAAAGCCTGAAATCATAGCCAGGATTGTAGGCGGAGAAGAGCCCCTGTCTGGGAATGACTGTTATCCTGAAGAGGAGGAGGATGAAAGCTTTTTAAGCACAGGTGAGTAGTATTTCAGTGCTGCTTAACCCCTATGCTGCCAGTGTCCAAGATCACATCGCTGTCAGCAGCCAATGCAGTGGTCGCGAGGCACTGGAAATATGACAACCTTCCCACCCCATATAGCAGTTAAGCACAAGCGAAACTATATAATGACCGTGGATAAACTCTCCAGCTTAATTCACGATAGATACAATAGATTTTTGACAGTCTGGGATCAATGGGTGACTTACATGGAGCAAAACAAAGCCTAAATCAAGACAGCAGTTCTCAATGTTACCCACACAGTCCGAAATGCTGTTAATTTTGATAGTTATACCGATATAGTTTACAGATAGTTATACAGATATAGTTTACAGATAGTTATACAGATATAGTTTACAGATAGTTATACATAGTTCTATCTGTACGCTCCCTGTGTGGAGGCTATATGGATTTAACCCCCACCCACACCCTTTTTCTGTTTTATTTACACCCTCTTTCCCCCTCCCTATGATTTGTGAAACCAATAAAATACAATTAAAAAAACCTAAAATGTTTAAAAGCTCCAGGGCCAGACGGTTTTGCAGCTGAATTCTATAAGACACTGGGCAAGAGTGTGGTTGACCCCTTAACAAAGCTATTTAACTGTTTGTTTATTAAATGGTGGCGAATGCTATAGGAGCTTTACGCAGGCAGATATCAAAGTAATTCACAAGGCGGGCAGGAGCCCAGATGACGTGGCCTCATTTAAACCAATTTCGCTTCTAAATATTGATTGTAAATTATATGCAAAGTTCCTGGCTGAAAGATTATAGATCCGTTTACCATCTGTAATATCCCCAGACCAAATGGGGTTCATATGGAGCAGAAACCCTACTCCAAATATTAGGAAAGTGCTAGCTGCGATCCAACAGGTACAAAATACCATGACTGCAATGTCCCTATGCCTTCTCAGTCTGGATGCTGAGAAGGCCTTTGACACGGTAGTGTGGGATCACTTATATACTACGTTACAGAAATGTGGGATTGTAGGCGAGTTTGGCAATGCTATTAAGGGGATTTATACTAACCCAAGAGCTAGGATTTTTGCGGATAACTTCCATTCACAAATATTCGATTTAAAGAGATAGACTAGAAAGGGTTGCCCACTATCTCCTCTACTATTTGCCATCACCCTGGAACACTTGGCTTTTTATTTGAGGAATCGTCCAAAATTTGAAGGGTTAAGCATAGTGAAAACAGAGATTAGAATTGCCATGTACTCGGACAACACCTTATTGTTTATTAACAGACCCAAAGTCGCCTTTCCTGTTATTCTGGAGACTTTAGATATTTTTGGATCATTCTAGGGCTACAAAATAAATATTACAAAATCAGAAGCCCTGAACATAGTATTAAACAAAATACCATCATGGCAAGAATTAAATCTCTTTTATAATAGCAGCTAGCAGTATAAAATACCTGGGAATTTTGATCCCGTCAAATATAAAAAAATTGTACGATACAAATGTTAGTGCTGGTATAGCCAAATTCTGCAAAAATCTCAGTATATGGAAAGCACTGCTGCTAAGCATGTTTGGGCAAATAGGACTCTTAAAAATGACAGGTATTCCAAGAATGTACTATTTATTTTTGATGTTGCCACTATTACTAAGGAAAAGCGACTCATACCGACTAAATAGAGAGATGTCAAACTTTATTATTTGGGGAGGTTAGGAGTATAGAATCAGTCTGGCAAAATTGAAATTGTATAAAGATATAGGAAGATGTTCCCTCCCAGACCTCAAAAAGTTTAATTATATATGTCTGTTCAAAATAGCAAGAGAATGGCTAACACATACACACGTCTTGACGCTCCCTGTGATAAGAGAGATATTGCTGCTCCAATATCCTTACCAACCCTTACACAAATTCGAGATCAAAACATACCAGTAGCAGCAAGAACCAATATACAGCTGAACTCCATAATAACGCGGTGCTTTAGGTCCACATAATGCGACCGCGTTATAACAGGGATGCACATTTATATTTAAGGGATCAGTCACAAGGCAAAACAGGCAGTAAAATAAATTGCGGTTTATTCGGACAAGACCTCGGAAACACACAGAAATACAAGAAACAGAGAATATACACACTTACAGGGGTCTGGGGAAGAAATCTACCCTTTCCTAGTTGCAAGGCGCCTGTTCAGCAAAGGCTTACCTTGATAGGACCTTGGTTCTGGGCTCCTGGACCGAAATCCAGCCTGCTGGCTAGGCCTCCCCATGCTTCCATGTGTGAATAGCTCTTTCACAGAAGCACCTTTGAGAGGCCCGCCAGCAGCTGCTTGTCTTCAGATCTCCAACAGGAAAAAGAGAGAGCGAGCTGCTTTTACTGCACGCTCTTATATAGGCTGAATTCCTATCTAAATCATTGAGGGGTGTAATAGCCAATTAAAGCAGGGATTGAAATTACGCATTCACTGATAGGAGGGATAAATTCAAAACTTGCCAATAGAAACCTTGCTTATCAGTTCTGACATCCAGGGCTGTTTTTTCCCTGGCTCCGCTGTGTCTACCAACAGACATCCTAATCTGAACATCCTGCTCACCAAATGGTTTTCCCCCCTCTCTGAACTATGGAATCTATGCAAACTAGCTAGCATCTTCCATATGCCTGTGCTTTCTGTATAGAACCTTATACAGTAGTAAACATTAAAACACAATATAAAGTGCACTTCCTTACAGAATATACTTTGGGGAACCTTATACGGGAAATAAATTGAGGAGATTTGGGCTTTGAATCCCTATCTGAGCTGGGGCATGGAAATGCTAATCCACATGTAATTCACATGCTAATTCAGACTGCCTTTTGTCACCAAACTGGGTTTAAATCACAGGACAAACCAAATGCATTGCAGTTTTAAAACACAGAGAACCAATATTTAGACACAAGCTTGCATTCCCCCATCTGCACCTATCATGTGGGATTCTAAAACCTTCTCTTCTCTAAGACACCAGCTAAGAATACCTTGCTGGCAGGCAAGACAGGTTAAAATATCCCCCCCCTTTCCCCTCATGTTCCAGACGTCCCTGCCCTGCAGCTATTTCTCATAAGAGGCCACCCATACAAGGCAATCCACTTACAAGCTGACACAGGCAGTTGCAGGCCCACGAGGCAAAGGGAATACACAGATAGCGCATTAACTAGCCCACTGGGCTTACACAGTTAACCCCACATACACAGTTCCTAGTTTATAACCCTATGGGGGACAGTATAAAAGGAGAACAAAAATTACAGGCAACACAGTAAGGTACAATATTAGACCCAAGAGCTGACACTCTCAGCCCATACCATATGGTTTCAGGGGCAGCCAGCCGGGCTCCACCTTTATTAAGGAAGGCCGGCTACGCCTACCACCACAGTGTGTCTGTCTGTCTGTCTTTGTGGGGCTTATGCAGAGAGGTACGTACCAGAAAGGCTTAACGGCAATAAATTCGCCACAGGATTGCCATTTAATTTCGTCCTATGCAGGGTACTCCGGTAGCCCGGTGTGCAGTAAATTGTTAATTTGGCGAGTTTCACTTGGCGTGAAACTCGGCATTCAGAGGTCTTTGGCCAGCATAAAGCCAACTTTTGCTGGCGGGCAAAATGTTACATAAACGCGCCATATAGTAGCTCCGATTGGCGCATACATGCGCATCTACTACTGGAATAGTGCGTGTTTTTAAAATGGTGAAATCAAGCTTCTTGCCACCCGTCTGGCTAATAATTTTGGAAACTACTTAATTCTGGCGGATTTGACTTTTCCGGCCAAGTTCTCGCCACAAACTCTTTGACTGCGGACATTTTTGCCACAAACCTGGCGAGATTGTCCTTACCGTACCTCTCTGCATAAGCCCCTGTGTGTTTCTGTCTCCGTTAGCAATAAAGCATTGAATAGAAAAAAATAAATGGCCGCCGTGATCAGGGGACCCGGCAGCACCACCACACAGTGGAGGGGGGCAGCAGTGTTATGGGGGGGCAGCAGTGTTATGGGGGGGGCAGCAGTGTTATGGGGGGGCAGCAGTGTTATGGGGGGGCAGCAGTGTTATGGGGGGGGCAGCAGTGTTATGGGGGGGCAGCAGTGTTATGGGGGGGCAGCCTGTGTTATAAGGGGGCAGGCTGTGTTATAAGGGGGCAGGCTGTGTTATAAGGGGGCAGGCTGTGTTATAAGGGGGCAGGCTGTGTTATAAGGGGGGAACTGTGTTATCAGTGGGTAGTTGGGGGTGCCTTTGTTATTGGGGAGCAGCTGTGTTAGGGGATAGCTGGGGGTCACTGTTATTAGGGGATAGCTGTGTTATTGGGGTTGCTGGGGGTGTCTGCGTTATTAGGGGTAACTGGGGGTGTCTGTGTTATTAGGGGATAGCTGGGTGTCTCTGTTATTAGGGGGCAGCTGTGGGTGTCTGCATTATTAAGAGGTAGGTGGAGTTAGTACCTGGCTGAGCCTGGAATCATTGGCACGTGCAGGCCGCGCACAGCCTGTGGAGAGGTTGCAGGAAAGGCCGGGGACTCGGAGGCCTGACAGGCCGGGGAGATCTGCACAGAGACCAGGTCACTCATTGCCAGGAGCAGTCTCCTCAGCAACCCTCATACCCTCCCCTTCCTACTCACTGTACCCAAGTCACCGCAACACTGCCTTCGCCCGCCATCTTGCTCTATCCCACCCAGCCCCCATTCAACCTCTTCTTCACTCTCAAAGGCAACTCACCACATCCCTACCTCCAGCTACCATTACACAGAGGTGTCTGTCTGTCTGTCTGTGTGCCCGTTAGCAATAAAGCATTGAATAGAAGAAAAAAAAACCTTGGAGATGTTCTAAATTGGGAGCCAGGCACAGACTGCGTTATAAGCGGATCCGCATTTTAGCGGATCGCGCTATAACGGGTTGAGCTGTATAGTTCGCAGACACAAGGAGAGCCTGCAAAAAACTCCTGGGCCTATTAAAAGAACCCAAAGCATTGATTAAATACTTGCCATTAGTAGGAAATCCAGATTTCCAGTTGGGCAATGAATCTATAATCTTTAGAGAAGGGGAATCTATGGGATTATATAAATTACATAAATTCCATAGTATAGAGAGGGGCTCTGGGCATTCCTTTCAGGAAGCACAGATGGAATGAAATATTTCTGCAAGCAATTTCTTGGCATATATGCAATTTAAACACTATATATTTTCCATCACCAGAGAACAGCTTAATGCCTTTGAACATGGATGTATAGACTGTTACTTAAAACCAGACCCCTCACAAATTCAGGGGATCGGAGAATCTGGGAAGCCCTCATATCCAATTAGAGGAGAGATTTCCCAGACCTCCTAGGCTGCATTCCCCCTGTTCTGCGCATGTGTGACCTACGTTCTGCGCAAGCGCAACCTCGGCAATCACTGTTCTGCGCATGCGCGACCTCAGCAGCCCCCGTTCTGCGCATGCGTAGACATGGTGGCCCCCTTCTCGGTTCCGCCGTATGAGCGGAACGCCGAAAAGTGGGGCCCTACTGTACCCCATTTGTTTCATATGAGAGGCTATATAGTATTTTAAAATACTTTAGCAGCAAACAATTGATCTGGCTATTCTCTGTTATTTATGCTTCCAAATAAATTGCATAATTCGATTTTGGATATCTTTTATAATTGTAAATGGGACAGATATTGGTAATGTCTGAAAATAATACCAAAGTCTAGGGAGAATATTCATCTTAACCACAGTAATACGCCCTAACCAGGAAATACAATGAGAATCCCAAACTTGCACATCTTTTTTTATCTTTGAAAAAAGGTCCGGATAATTATATTTATGTAATGAGTTATAGTCTGTAGTGATATATATATCTCCCCAAATATTTCAGGTGGGTCTTTTTCCATTTATAATCAAAATGCCATTTAAGGATCTCAGCCTCCTTTTTCGGTTAGTGTCCAATTTAAAACTTCCAACTTTCCCATATTTACTTTATACCCAGACAGTTCCCCAAACTTCTGACTATTGTAAATTCAGGAGGGATGTCAATGGATTAACTATAGAAAAAAAATATCATCTGCGAATAATGACATTTTATAATACTCATCTTTTTTTATGATCCCTTGTATATTTGGGGAGGCTGTTATAGTAGCCGCGAGAGGCTCGATTGTTAAGGGCACCCCTGTCTCGTACCATTCTTAATTGTTATCAGATTCCTCTCCCCCCTGGAATCTTCCAAGTGGCTGTCGTTAACAAATAGAGGAGAGGGCCTGTACCCCCTGTAAAAAAAATTAAAAAACCCGGAGATTCCGAATGCCTCTAGCGTTCTATCCAGAAAATCCCACCTTATCCTATCAAGGTTAAAGCAAATGTTTCCGGAGGCTACTGATAGATGCTGGAGGGGATGCGGACAGCTAGGGGATGTAGCGCACATACAGTATGGTGGGTTTGCCCAGTAATGCAGACATACAGGAGGACAGTTTTGAAATTAATAGAAGATGTCGGGAATCAAGGTTCCGCTTGACCCAAATGTAATAATTTTCTGTTAGATATTTTTGTTTTTTCATTTGTATTCTCTTTCTATAGGATGCAATTGAGATAAGCTGTCCTCAAATAGTGGCCTTATGGGCCTCCCATAATATTGCTGTCGATTCTATCGACCCATTATTAATCTGAGTGAGTCTCCAATTTATGTGCTAATTTCCAGGTAAGTTAGTAGTGAGCCATTCATTCTCCAGTGGAAGGATTGAATCTTGGCAAATGGGGGGTCAAACAAGATCGCCACAGGAGCGTGATCCGACCACGTAATAGAGCCTATATCTGAGTGAACCAACACTTCCAGAATATTTGGGGTTGCAAATATATTATCAATTCTAGAGTAGGAGTCGTGTGGGATTGAGTAAAATGAATAATCTCTCTGACCTTTATGCGAGTGGCGCCAGGCGTCGAATAGACCAAACTCTTTAACAATCTAAATTTCTTTGATACACTATGTCATTGAAGAGTTTGACTTTATCCATATCTGGGTCAGGGATCATATTAAAGTCGCCTCCTAAAATTATTAGCTGTTTTCGACTGTCTCCCAAAGATTCCAATGTTTCCTTTAAAAATGCAATTTATCCCTCATTGGGTGCATATACATTGGCTAGAGTGATATGTAGGCCTGACAGTAGACCGTGGACCATGAGAGACCTCCCTTCTTGGTCTCTCTTGATCTCCAATATCTGGAACGGAATACCATGCTTTACCAAATCGCGACCCCTCTTCTTTTGCTTGTAGAGGACGAATAGTGTATAGTGTACATCTCGCTGAAAAGTGTTTAGGGGATCCTGAGTGTCAAAGTGCATCTCTTGCAAAAAAAAACATATCTGTTTCCAGATTCCTAAATTCTTTTAGGGCCAATCTACGTTTAACATTACTGTTCAGACCCTTAACATTCATAGATACTACCTTCAATGGCGTTTGACTAGTCATATCCAGTATCGTGGCACTCTCTCTATTGTGAAAGTTATGCTCCAAAAATCTTGATGGTTGTGGAAAACAGAAGGGGGAACAGGACAAAAAACGGGGGGGGGGGGGAGGACTTAAACTCCTGCACTGCTTTATCCAAAGCCGACTGAAACACGGACTGCATGTCCTGGAACATCCCCTTTAAATCTTGCCTTGTGATGGCTGTCTCTCTTTCTTCTGCACCCTGCTCCTTCTCAGGGCTCAGTGATGAGCGCTCCCATCCACCCTCCTCACCGCCATCATGTTTTTTCTCTCAGGGCTGATTATGCCCAAAATGGGACAAATCCGAGGCGCTCGCCTTCCTATCTTTCCGGAGAGGCGTGTCGGGTGGTTCCCCCGGAGCTCTGCTTCCATTTTGGCCACGCTACGAGGTGCCAATCGGAGGCTCTAGTTAAAAACAGGCAGCGGCATGCACAGAGTTCTACAGCAGACGTGCAAGTGCTGTGACATCACGCGCACCCCTGGGTTGGTTTAATTTGATCTAATATTCATTTTATAATCTTCTGTAAAGAGAAAATGTGAAGAAATATGTAAGAAGCTAGACTAGTTGTCCGATCTGTGAGAAATGGCTTCTTACATGTTTCTTTGCATAGTTCTCACAGATCTGACAGCTAGTCTAAAGACTTGGAGTCAAAATATTGTATGGCTTTCCATGTATATGATGTAAACATATGTCTTCTTTATACTAATGCGGCCGGGCTGAGTCTAAAGCTTGCCGGGTGCATAGCGGGCTAGCCGCGGGTCTGTTCTCCGTTTAAAAACGGAGTTTACCGTGCGGCGGCAGCTTCAATAGATAAGCGCTAATGGCGCTTACTATTGAAAGCGCCCGAGGCGCGGGAAAACCGGCCGGTTTTCGGCCAAAGACAGCTGCGCGGCCGCCCGCGCTAGATTCAGCCCGCGCATTAGATTCAGCCCGGCCGCAACAGTATGATGGCTTGTTTCAATGTATATGTCAATCTACAATAAAGGATCATATACATTTTTTTTTTAAAGCACAGGTTGGCTCTGTGTGTGCGTTATACCAGATATTGAGATAGAGAAGTGTAACTGGGTTTTTGCACTACTATAACAGGGTAATTATACATCGGGCTTCTCAGGTCCAGGTTTCCACCCTGAGAGTCTTGCAGCTTAATTTTGGCACCTGAGACACATAAGTCACCTTATGTCATCATATAACGCAGCATGTTCATTCTCAGACAGACGGGGAAGCCCCAAAGTCAGTGATACGTAACTAACAAGATTTTATCTTTAATTTGACAGGTGAGTATCGGGAGATAAAAGTAGAAGTGGAAGATGCAGCAGAGGATTGCAAACCAGATGTGACTCCATCAGAGAAGAATGAAGAAGGGACGGATTTCAGCAACTCCCTGGTAGTGAAGACTGAAAATATGGAGCGGGTGGAAGCAGCCATGGAACGCGAGACTGGTTCAGAGCAGAGACAGATCTCGGGGGGAAAACCTCTTATTTGTGATCTGGTGAAACCCCTACGAACCCACACAGGGGAGAAGCCATATCAGTGCCCCTCGTGCGATAAAAGATTTAAAGAAAGCTCCGCCTTAATCAAACACAAGAGGATGCACAGCATTGACCGGCCATACAGATGCTCAGAGTGCAATAGACGCTTCTTCCGGAATTCTGACCGCATTAAACATATGAGGACACACACAGAAGCTGAAAACCTGCAGTGTCCTGACCGAGAAAAATCTGTGAATAGTAGCTCTGACCATCTCAGCTCACAAAAGGAGATGATCCGAGTTGCAGAAACTCCCTATACTTGTGCAGAGTGCAAAAAGGCCTTTAATCAGTTGGCTTCTTTCATAGAACACCAAAAAACTCACTCAGGAAAGAAGCCCCACAAGTGCGCACATTGCGGCAAACTCTTCACTCGGAAATATTATTTAATGATTCATTTGAGGACCCACACAGGAGAGAGGCCTCATCAATGTGCAGTATGCAAAAAGGGCTTCATTCAGAAATCTGACCTTGTTACACACCAGAGGATCCATACAGGAGAGCGTCCTTTCCAGTGCTTCCATTGTGAGAAAAGGTTTACACAAAGGTATACTTTGACCAAGCACCAGATGACTCACACTGGAGAAAAGCCATATAAGTGCAGTGACTGTGGGGAAGGCTTTACTTGGAGATCAACTTTCATTTCACACCAGAGGACACATACAGGGGAGCGTCCTTACCAGTGCTTCCATTGTGAGAAAAGTTTTGCACTAAAGTCTACTTTGAGAAAGCACCAGATGACTCACACTGGGGAAAAGCCATATAAGTGCGGTGACTGTGGGGAAGGCTTTACTTGGAGATCAACTTTCAGTTTTCATAAGAAGATACACACAGGTGAGTGTCCCTATAAATGCTCGTAACAATGTGTTCGGAACGCATGCCTGATGAAGCATCAGAGAGTGCACACATGGCGGCAGAGTTTGGATTGTAACTCTCTTGGTAATTGTCCCCCCAACTCTGACCCCCTGTTTGTAGCTCTGCCCCCATTTGCTCAAGTTGCAGGTGGAAGGGACCGGGGAGAGGAGGTTGGGGTCCGCAGGGGATGTCCCTGTGGTAGAATGCGGGCCACCTGTTTACCCACCAGTGCATTAAATGGACTAATCGAATGACCCTTCTCCTGATTGACCAGCTTTGTTAGCAAATCCGTTAAAGCCAGATAAATAGACTAGTTTAGAAAACTGTATACGACTAGTAGTATAATTAAGAATTTGAATAACAAGTTTTGTTGTGTTAATTACTGCTTTAAACTGTCTGCGCTGGATTATTGACGGGTCACATGCATAGGTTGTATGTCACATGCATAGGTTGTATGATATATTATTTATTTTTAACTGGTAGTAATATTTATCCTACAATTGGGACTAACTAGTGGAGTGGTTGGTGGGCGGCTGCTTGGCTGGGGGCGGTGCCACTGCTGGACTGGTGTCTGTTCTGAGATAAAGGAGTCTGACCTGTGGTGGTAGCTGCAGATTCATCGGATCTGAGTCTGACCACATTGAGTGACTGACCAGTGTCCACTTGGGCTGGGACCTGGCCTGGACTATACTGTACTGTCTCATGTCTATTATATTATAGCAGTATGTTAATAACAACAACACGTTCAGTTTCAAGGGGGGGTTAAACATATATTATTTAGTTTTATCACCCAGCAGAGTGCCACACAGTGCCACCAGCAACCGCACACTCAGGGACACAGTGCCAGCCAGTGCCACCACCAGCAGCACCAGCAACCGCACACCCAGGGGCACAGTGCCAGCCAGTGCCACCACCAGCAGCACCAGCAACCACACACCCAGGGGCACAGTGCCAGCCAGTGCCACCACCAGCAACCACACACCCAGGGACACAGTGCCAGCCAGTGCCACCACCAGCAGCAACCGCACACCCAGGGACACAGTAACAGCCAGTGCCAGCACCAGCAACCACACACCCAGGGGCACAGTGCCAGCCAGTGCCACCACCAGCAACCGCACACCCAGGGACACAGTACCAGCCAGTGCCACCACCAGCAGCAACCACACACCCAGGGACACAGTGCCAGCCAGTGCCACCACCAGCAACCGCACACCCAGGTACACAGTGCCAGCCAGTGCCACCACCAGCAGCTCCAGCAACCACACACCCAGGGGCACTGTGCCAGCCGGTGCCACCACCAGCAACCGCACACCCAGGGACACAGTGCCAGCCAGTGCCACCACCAGCAGCACCAGCAACCACACACCCAGGGGCACTGTGCCAGCCGGTGCCACCACCAGCAACCGCACACCCAGGGACACAGTGCCAGCCGGTGCCACCACCAGCAGTATCCGCACACCCAGGGACACAGTGCCAGCCGGTGCCACCACCAGCAACCGCACACCCAGGGGCACTGTGCCAGCCAGTGCCACCACCAGCAGCACCAGCAACCACACACCCAGGGGCACTGCCAGCCGGTGCCACCACCAGCAACCGCACACCCGGAACACAGTGCCAGCCGGTACCACCACCAGCAGCATCCGCACACCCAGGGACACAGTGCCAGCCGGTGCCACCACCAGCAAACGCACACCCAGGGGCACTGTGCCAGCCAGTGCCACCACCAGCAGCACCAGCAACCACACACTTAGGGGCACTGTGCCAGCCGGTGCCACCACCAGCAACCGCACACCCAGGGACACAGTGCCAGCCGGTGCCACCACCAGCAGCATCCGCACACCCAGGGACACAGTGCCAGCCGGTGCCACCACCAGCAACCGCACACCCAGGGGCACTGTGCCAGCCAGTGCCACCACCAGCAGCACCAGCAACCACACACCCAGGGGCACTGCGAGAGTGACATATATTATTCACCTTTCTCTCTATATATTATTACTAGGATAATTAGTGAGAGATTGGAGACCTTTCCTCTGTGTATAAACCAGTTTACTAGTTATTAGAGTTACCGTTACTACTAATAAATACCACAGTCCGGTGTCTAAACACTACCCCACCACACTGATTATACCATTACTAGTATAACTAACTGTATGCCACTAGCAGTAGTATCATTAATAAGAATTTGACTAACAAGTTGTGTTAAAATAATTACTTTACACCCTCTGCATTAGATATCTGACTTGTCATGTGCATATGATTTTTTTGTTTATATACACATAGTTTTTTTTTTTTTTTACTACCACTATCAGTAGTATACTACAATTGGTAACCAACTAATGGAGTGGTTTTGTGGCTGAGTAGTGCGGGGCTCGGTGGGTAAAAGAACTGTGCTTCCTCCCCCCCCGCCTAGACTATGAACCCCCACATATTTTGTGTAAATTCTTTATTTCTCCGCTTTTACATTCATCAACATGGTATACTTCAGTTACATAGAGTGGTAACATCCATGTAACATTATAGCACATAGTGGATGTTGAGAACACTTTTCTATTACATGCTTAAAAGAGAATTCGGGGATAAATAATATTAATAAAGAATACACAATGTAAAAGCACCAAGCAAACAAAGAAAAACGAAAAAGCATTAGACCTAAAATAACTAAATAAAATCAGTGCAACCGTGTTTAATTATACTGTCACACGCTCACGACCTCCCACACCCTATTTTTTTCCAGTACAGAAATCAATCATTGATGCACATGCTTGTTTCCATAGAGCTGCGATTGATCACAGAGCCGCGTTCAGTAAGTGCAGAACTAAGGATTTCTTTAACCGATACCCATCAATGCCGTCTCTATTGAGGAGAATTATACTCGGGTCCTGGGGTACGACAACACCAGCGATTCCTTGTATGCAATTCATTATCTCGTTCTAATTTGATAACGAAGACTCCCAGCAGATATGCTTAATTGTTCGCTGACCCTCCATAATTTCTCCAGCATAGTCCCGATACATTGGGGTAACTGCTATGAAGCATCGGAGGGGTATAGTACCAACTGTAAAGAAGGTTATATTTGTTTTCCATTATTCTAGTGGACAATGATGAGGATCCTGCAATTGCCCATATTCTGGACGATTCTTCTATAGAAATCTGTTCCCAACTTCTTTCCCACTATTATTAACGGGGTTCTCCTCTATTAAATATGATATATTGCCAGATGAAGAAGAGGGAGTAACAACCTGGTCATTCCTTTGAAGAGCAGGGGGTGGGGGTGATGTTGATTCATCTAGTCAAATATCAGATGTTGTGAATGAGTATTCTGATGATGATGTGACACACTGTGATATAAATGTATAACATTGCCCATATATAGTTATGCACTATGAAAAACGTTAATAAATAGAGCTAAAAAAACAAACCAGAATAGTTGTATTGCACATGTAGTACATGTTGCTTAGTGCAACTGGGTGCTTGCACTAACAGGGTAATTATAGATCAGGTTTCTCAGGTCCAGGTTTCCACCCTAAGAATCTTACAGCTTAATTTTGGTGCCTGAGACACCTACGGTAACTTATGTCATCATGTAACGCAGCATGTTCATTCTCAGACAGCAGGGGAAGCCCCAAAGTCAGTGATACGTAACTGATAGGATTTTATCTTTAATTTGACAGGTGCGTATCGGAAGATAAAAGTAGAAGTGGAAGATGCAGCAGAGGATTGCAAACCAGATCTAACTCCATCAGAGAAGAATGAAGAAGGGACGGATTTCAGCAACTCGGATTTCAGCAACTCCCTGGTAGTGAAGACTGAAAATATGGAGCAGGTGGAAGGAGCCATGGAACGTGAGGTTGGTTCTGAGCAGAGACAGATCTCAGGGGCACAACGACATATGTGCAGCCACTGTGAGAAAAGCTTTAGTTGCTATGCTTCTGTGATGAGACACCAAAAGATGTATAAGGTGCAAAGTCATCAGTGTACTCACTGTGAGAAGGCCTTTTTAACTAGGAGAGACTTGAAGAACCACCAGAGAACCCACACTGGAGAGAGGCTGTATCAATGCACAGACTGTGAGAGAAACTTCACAAAATCTTCAGCTCTCATCATCCACCAGAGGATGCACACAGGCGAGAGGCCGTATAAGTGCTTGGACTGTCCAAAAAGCTTCCATATGATGATATTACTGACTAACCACCGCAGGACACACACAGGCGAGAAATGTCATCACTGCTCTGTGTGTGCGAAAAGCTTTCTCCGGAAGTCTGATATGATGAAACACCTGCAGACACACGCGGTGGAGAAGCCATACCAGTGCTCCGCGTGCAATAAAAGGTTTGCAAAAAGCATCACCTTAATCAGACACAAGAGTATGCACTGCACTGAGAAGCCATACAGATGCTCCGAGTGCAGTAGAAGCTTCATCAAGAATGCTAACCTCATTAACCATATGAAGACACACAAGAAGATGGAAACTTCCAGCGTGCTGACCCAGAAAAATCTGTGAGTAGTAACTCTGACACACGAACAAACCCACTCAGGACCGACGCCTCACCAGTGTGCACATTGCGGCAAAAACTTCACTCAGAATTCCCATTTAGTGAAGCATTTGAGGACCCACACAGGAGAGAGACCTTATCAGTGTGCAGCGTGCGAAAAGGGCTTCATTTGGAAATTGGACCTGGTTATACACCAGAGTAGGGGTGTACAAACTGGGGGGCATAAGATTTTGTTTGGTTGAGGGGGCATAGTGAGACAGGCGGGGGGAGATGATGGTATGTGGCGGCGGGAGGCTGCCAGAGTGAAGCAGAGGAGCAGCCAGCAGAAGAGTTGCACGGAGGCAGAGCAGGACGTCCGGGGAGGAGCGTGCCTCAGAGGTCTGACCCGAAAGTCTTTCTTTCGATGTCTATGCTTCTACAGCGCGCTCCTCCCTGGCCATCTTGCTCTGCTGCCATGCAACTCTTAACTCCTCTGCCGACTGCTCCTCTGCTTCACTCTGGTGGCTGGCTGCTACCACCGCGTACCCTCATCTCCCCCTGCCTTCCTCCATCATCACCCTGGAGCTGGGGACGAGGGAGAGGATGATGAGAGAGTGAGGGAGAGGGTGATGAGAGAGTGAGGGAGAGGATGATGAGAGAGTGCGGGAGAGGATGATGAGAGAGTGCGGGAGAGTGATGAGAGAGTGAGGGAGAGTGATGAGAGAGTGAGGGAGAGGATGATGAGAGAGTGCGGGAGAGGATGATGAGAGAGTGCGGGAGAGGATGATGAGAGAGTGCGGGAGAGGATGATGAGAGAGTGCGGGAGAGGATGATGAGAGAGTGCGGGAGAGGATGATGAGAGAGTACGGGAGAGGATGATGAGAGAGTGAGGGAGAGGATGATGAGAGAGTGAGGGAGAGGATGATGAGGAGTGAGGGAGAGGATGATGAGGAGTGCGGGAGAGGATGATGAGAGAGTGCGGGAGAGGATGATGAGAGAGTGCGGGAGAGGATGATGAGAGAGTACGGGAGAGGATGATGAGAGAGTGAGGGAGAGGATGATGAGAGAGTGAGGGAGAGGATGATGAGGAGTGAGGGAGAGGATGATGAGGAGTGAGGGAGAGGATGATGAGGAGTGAGGGAGAGGATGATGAGAGAGTGAGGGAGAGGATGATGAGAGAGTGAGGGAGAGGATGATGATGATTAGAGTGAGGGAGAGGATGATGATGATGAGAGTGAGGGAGAGGATGATGATGAGAGTGAGGGAGAGGATAATGATGATGATGAGAGTGAGGGAGAGGATGATGAGAGTGAGGGAGAGGATGATGATGATGGAGTGAGGGAGAGAATGATTAGAGTGAGGGAGAGGATGATGATGATGGAGTGAGGGAGAGGATGATGAGAGAGTGAGGGAGAGGATGGTGATGGAGTGAGGGAGAGGATGATGAGAGAGTGAGGGAGAGGATGATGAGAGTGAGGGAGAGGATGATGATGAGGGAGTGAGGGAGAGGATGATGATGAGAGGATGATGATGATGATGAGAGTGAGGGAGAGGATGATGAGAGTGAGGGAGAGGATGATGAGAGTGAGGGAGAGGATGATGAGAGTGAGGGAGAGGATGATGAGAGTGAGGGAGAGGATGATGAGAGAGTGAGGGAGAGGATGATGATGATGAGAGAGTGAGGGAGAGGATGATGATGATGAGAGAGTGAGGGAGAGGATGATGATGATGAGAGAGTGAGGGAGAGGATGATGATGAGAGAGTGAGGGAGAGGATGATGATGAGTGAGGGAGGGGATGATGATGAGAGTGAGGGAGAGGATGATGAGAGTGAGGGAGAGGATGATGATGATTAGAGTGAGGGAGAGGATGATGATGATGATGAGAGTGAGGGAGAGGATGATGATGAGAGTGAGGGAGAGGATGATGATGAGAGAGTGAGGGAGAGGATGATGATGAGAGAGTGAGGGAGAGGAGGATGATGATGATGAGAGAGTGAGGGAAAGGATGATGATGATGAGAGTGAGGGAGAGGATGATGAGAGTGAGGGAGATGATGAGTGAGGGAGAGGATGATGATGATGAGAGTGAGGGAGAGGATGATGAGAGTGAGGGAGAGGATGATGATGAGAGAGTGAGGGAGAGGATGATGATGATGGAGTGAGGGAGAGGATGATGAGAGAGTGAGGGAGAGGATGGTGATGGAGTGAGGGAGAGGATGATGAGAGAGTGAGGGAGAGGATGATGAGAGTGAGGGAGAGGATGATGATGAGAGGATGATGATGATGATGATGAGAGTGAGGGAGAGGATGATGATGAGAGTGAGGGAGAGGATGATGAGAGAGTGAGGGAGAGGATGATGATGAGAGAGTGAGGGAGAGGATGATGATGATGAGAGAGTGAGGGAGAGGATGATGATGATGAGAGAGTGAGGGAG
This sequence comes from Ascaphus truei, assembly GCF_040206685.1. Taxonomy (NCBI): domain Eukaryota; kingdom Metazoa; phylum Chordata; class Amphibia; order Anura; family Ascaphidae; genus Ascaphus; species Ascaphus truei. Next base: position 468,891,034 of record NC_134484.1, read on the forward strand.
AGGATGATGATGATGAGAGAGTGAGGGAGAGGATGATGATGAGTGAGGGAGGGGATGATGATGAGAGTGAGGGAGAGGATGATGAGAGTGAGGGAGAGGATGATGATGATGAGAGAGTGAGGGAGAGGATGATGATGATTAGAGGGAGAGGATGATGATGATGATGAGAGTGAGGGAGAGGATGATGATGAGAGTGAGGGAGAGGATGATGATGAGAGAGTGAGGGAGAGGATGATGATGAGAGAGTGAGGGAGAGGAGGATGATGATGAGAGAGTGAGGGAAAGGATGATGATGATGAGAGTGAGGGAGAGGATGATGAGAGTGAGGGAGATGATGAGTGAGGGAGAGGATGATGATGATGAGAGTGAGGGAGAGGATGATGAGAGTGAGGGAGAGGATGATGATGAGAGAGTGAGGGAGAGGATGATGATGAGAGAGTGAGGGAGAGGATGATGATGAGAGAGTGAGGGGGAGGAGGATGATGATGATGAGAGAGTGAGGGAGAGGATGATGATGAGAGTGAGGGAGAGGATGATGATGAGAGAGTGAGGGAGAGGATGATGATGAGAGTGAGGGAGAGGATGATGATGAGAGTGAGGGAGAGGATGATGATGATGATGAGAGAGTGAGGGAGAGGATGATGATGATGAGAGAGGGAGAGGAGGATGATGATGGTGAGAGTGAGGGAGAGGATGATGATGACGAGAGAGTGAGGGAGAGGATGATGATGAGAGAGTGAGGGAGAGGATGATGATGATGAGAGTGAGGGAGAGGATGATGAGAGAGTGAGGGAGAGGATGATGATGAGAGAGTGAGGGAGAGGATGATGATGATGATGAGTGAGGGAGAGGATGATGATGATGATGAGAGAGTGAGGGAGAGGATGATGATGACGAGAGAGTGAGGGAGAGGATGATGAGAGAGTGAGGGAGAGGATGATGATGATGATGATGATGACGAGAGAGTGAGGGAGAGGATGATGATGATGATGATGAGAGTGAGGGAGAGGAGGATGAGAGTGGGAGAGGATGTGGAGGAAGAGAGAGAGGGGAGGATGATGGAGGGAGAGGATGGGGAGGGAGCAAAACATTGCAGTCACTATTATCTTACACTACTATACTTATTTATTTATAAACAAACCTATAACATTTATCATGTTTTACTGTTTTTAAAATGTTATATCAATGTAATTCAAAATCACATTACTTGTTTTTTTTATTATTAAATCGGGCATCGGGAACTAATATCACCAGTAAAAGGGGGGCTTGGTGTAAATAGCTTGCTCACTCCTGCACCAGAGGGCACATACAGGTGAGCGTCCTTACCAGTGCTTCCATTGTGAGAAAAGGTTTGCACAGAGGTCTGATTTAACCAAGCACCAGGTGACGCACACTGGGGAAAATCCATATAAGTGCGGTGACTGTGGGAAAGGCTTTACTCGGACGTCACATTTAATATTACACCACAGGATACACACAGGCGAGCGTCCCTATAAGTGCTCACAATGTGACAGCAGGGTTTGTTCAGAACGCAGACCTGGCGAAGCATCAGAGAGTGCACATGACAGCAAAGCTTGGATTCTAACCCTCTTGGTAATGGTCCCCCCATCTCTGGTCCCCCCCCCCCTCAACCTGGACACTGAACACAGTCTGGTGAAAGAGCTGCTGCTCCCGGGGTCCCCCTGGCATCAACCGGGCGATCAGCACACTGGGTCCAGTGAGTACACACAAGACAGCAAAGCTTGGATTCTAACCCTCTTTGTAATGGTCCCTCTATTTATGGCCCCCTGTTCGGAGCTCCGCAGGAGCAAGGCACAGGGGAGAGGAGGTTTGGGGTCCCTGTTGTAGGGGGAAGTCCCTGTGGTACAATGCGGGCTGCCAGTTTCCCACCAGTGCCTTAAATGGACTAATGGAATGACCTTTCTTATTGACCGGGCTCGTCGGCCAATCAGTTTTAGCCAGATAAAAAAAAAATGCAACACTTACCACACCCCTGGTCTATCAACCTACCGCGGGGAACCCAGACATATCCCTGTGACCTGGTATTGGTCTGCACACAGGAGGTTAGTGGCCGAGTGCACAAGAATTTCTCTGTTCTTTGTTTATGACTGGTAGTATTATAATTAAAAATGTCAATAAAAAGTTTTGTTAATTACTACTTTACACCGTCTGTGTTAGATTTATTGACGGGTCACAACATCGGTTGGTGGTAGTGGAAAACCAAAAATACTGATTGTCCAAATTTTAGAATAAAATAAGTAATGATTTCTTTATTACGGTGCAATTGCATGGTGACCAAAGTGACAAAATCGGACAGGCTCGGTCTGAACACTCAAAACATAAAACAATTTGCATATATCAAAATCCCCGGGTATATTACGTACTTACTATACAGCTAAACTGATGTAACACCCATATAAGTGTAGCCCTCTTACCCCCAGATTGGGGTGGTTAGGTGTATCTGACTACTTATTAGTGTGGTGCTGTACCTGTTTCGCAACCATGAGGGCTGAGCTTCCGCCACTGGGAACCTGGGGTATATACTTATCGTCACGGTGCAGCGCCTCCACCGACAAGGGATCCCAGTGTAGTGGGAGGAGCCCCTCGCCGGAACTCATACACAATATTATAGGCTAAAGCAGTAAAATTCAGGGCATTATTGAAAAACCTGCTCTCTGATTGGTTAATGCCCTGAATTTTAACCAATCAGTAATGCCCTGAATTTTAGCAGCTTGCAAAGTGCAGTTTTCAATCTGTTTATTTCCAGCCAATCAGCTTTCAGAACAACTGAGACAGGGCAGTGGATTGGTTATGGGTAATGTGGTATATTGGTGCATCATCACAGTAAGCTCACCAAAACATGAGTCTCATTGAATGAATCCAGAATCCAGGAACAATAACATGATGACAAGAATGAACTTCCCAGGGTGAGAATAGGGACCTGGTGGTGCCAACACAGCTACCCCAATATATGGCCTCCAATATACATGAATTCACCACTGGGGTATGGCATGAAACAGTCCAGCAATAGAAAGGTAACGACAGAGGGGCTGATGCCCTTTACCTGACTAGTTGTGTACCAGATGAGTGGATTAAACTCCGTCGGTTACGAGCGCGGCTCAGGCCTGATTCGCGCAGTAACAACGCGATTCAGTTACTGGACGCATGACTACGATGTCACGGGTAGCTAATTTTGGCGTGATAATTTTAAAGATAAAAAGCATGTTACTACGTCTCTCCCTACACCTTGAGAAAGTCCTGCGGGATGAAACGCGTTGGTCCGTGATCCTATACCATTGCCAAGCTGATTATTAAAGGTTAATATATTTTTTTCCATGTCTGGAGTTGCCCTTATTTTTGCATTTTGGATGCTGGGAGCTGTGCTCCTTCTCTCTTCTACCTACCAGGGGATTGGTCCGAATGAAGTAACAGCTCTGAAACAGGGCAGGGGATTGGTCCGAATGAAGTAACAGCTCTGAAACAGGGGAGGGGATTGGTCCGAATGAAGTAACAGCTCTGAGACAGGGCAGGGGATTGGTCCGAATGAAGTAACAGCTCTGAGACAGGGCAGGGGATTGGTCAAAAAGTATCAGCCACGGTTTGACTCCTCCCCCTCCCGAGCTGACTGAGATTTTCTGAGCAGATTCAGTTGAATTGGGGGTGGGGGGAGCAAAGATTTAAGTGGCTGGCTGCAGTTTGTGTGTGCTGTTGTGTTGTGTGTGTGTGTGTGTGTGTGTGTGTATGTGTGTGTGTGTGTATGTGTGTGTGTGTTTAGAGCTCCAGTGTGTGTGTGTCAGTAGCAGTGTTTATGGGTGTAGCATGTGTGTGTAGCAGCAGTTTGTGTGTTGTGTGTAGAGGTGCTGTGTGTGTGTATATGTGTATGTTGTGTGTGTAGAGGTGCTGTGTTGTGTATAGAGGTGCAGTGTTGTGTGTGTGTGTGTTGGGGGGGTGGGGGTGTGTGTGTGTGTAGAGGTGCTGTGTTGTGTGTAGAGGTGGGGGGGAGAGTGCAAAGTTTAGTAAGTGGCTGCATTTTTTATTGTGGCTGCAGTGTGTGTGTGTTGTGCTGTTGTATGTGTGTGTGTCAGTAGCAGTGTTTTTGGGTGTAGCATGTGTGTGTAGCAGCAGAGTTTGTGTGTGTCGAGCTAGTGTGTGTGTGTATAGAGCTCCAGTGTGTGTGTGTGTGTGTGTGTCAGTGTCAGCAGCAGGGTGTAGCAGCAGAGTTTGTGTGTGTAGAGCTGTTGTGAGTGTAGAGGAGGTGCTGTGTTGTGTGTGTGTGTGTGTGTGTGTGTGTGTGTGTGTGTGTGTGTGTGTGTGTGTGTGTGTGTGTGTGTGTGTGTGTGTGTGTGTGTGTGTGTGTGTGTGTGTGTGTGTGTGTGTGTGTGTGTGTGTGTGTAGAGCTGCTGTGTGTGTGTGTGTACACAGAGGGGGCGGCAGTGTGTGGATATATATATCTGCAGTGTAAGAGTATATAGAGGTGGTTTCATGTACAGTATTTACCATTTTATTTTAAAAAATGTATTTAACTATACAAAAGTGTCTATTTATGAAATAAGCCTACATTTAGCCTATAATAGTAATAATCCCCTCAGAACAGGGCATTACTGGCCAATAATGCCCTGGCTGGGTTAATGTCCCTCGGCTTTGCCTCGGGCCTTCAACTCTTCCAGCCAGGGCATTATTGGCCAGTAATGCCCTGTTCTTCGGGGATTATTACTTAAATCACGATCAGTTATATTATAACCATGTTTACTGAACACATCATAACTTACATAACACGGGCCTGATAGGCCTATCCCAACCCATAACACCTCCAGGGCGACCCCACAGAATACGTGAGTGACTGAGCACGTAACCCTGTGATGTCCCAAGTAAGTCCCTTACTCAGAGAGTGTGAGTGTGAGGGGATAGCGCGCTTCCCTGGTGTTGGGGCCCGGTGATGCACATGAACGATACCTTCCTGGTCTCAGTCCGGACCAGGACACTTATTAGAACTCCTTGGATCAGCGCCGGGGATCCGCGTCACAACCTGCGGCTCCTCTCCTGGGTGACTCCTCAGGCCGATGCCTCTGGAGGCCCCCCTCCCCCGTCGGATTGTACCCCTTTAAATGAGTCTCTGATACTGATCTTAATTGACAGGCTGCACTTCCCTCCAGGCGATGTCCTGCAGCATGTCTCACACGCATCTCTGGTAGTGAGGAGCCATATTACTTCACAGGCCTCAGGTCACACACCAGCTGCAACATCCTGCAGCTAATATCCCTTTGTGTATACTGCTGGGGAAAGGCCCCTATCTCCAGGCCTTCCCTGCTGTACCCCTCTCAGTAGCCCTACTGTGGCTCAGGGGATCTATCTAGCACCTAGGGGGTAACTCTCTGGCCTAGTCCAAGGGACACACTCTCCCTGGTCCCTACCTCCCCCCTCTGTGTCCTTATCCCAACTCCCTGACCTGTCCTCATCTTCACATCCCTGTCCTCATCCTCACATCCCTGACTTGTCCCTTTCTCCCCAATCCTCTCACTGTCTCTATTCAAAAATATCTCACCTGCCACTAACATCTCACAGTCTCACTGGTTGCCTAGCAACATGTTAACTGCAGCCTCTGAAGCTGAGCTATACTAAGGCCTGGGACATAGTAAACACTTTTGCGCTGCTGCTCGCTCTCGCTTGCTGCCGCTCGCTCTACCAGGAGCTTTTTGCTGTCCTGGCAGAGGAGACAGCAAGCGCGCTTGGGAGGCGGGTATCACTGTGTGTGTGTCACTTGGTAGCTGTGTGTGTGTGTGTGTGTGTGTGTGTGTGTGTGTGTGTGTGTGTGTGTGTGTGTGTGTGTGTGTGTGTGTGTGTGTGTGTGTGTGTGTGTGTATATTATATAATATTTTAAAAATTAAAAAAAAAGACATGTGAGAATAAATTATTTATTGACATTGTGCAACTTTGATAAATATATTCACACACATACATCACACACACATACATCACACACACACACACACACACACACACACACACACACACACACACACACACACACACACATACACATACACATACACATACACATACACATACACACACATATACATATACACACATCACACATACACACACACATACACACACACATATACACACACATATACACACACACATACACATACATCACACACACACATACATCACACACACACACACCACACACACACATATACACACACACATATACACATCACACACACACACACCTCTGTGCTGCCTCTACTCTGTCTGGTCTGGTGGCTCTGCTATCTCAGAACACCGACACAGTAGTTAAAATGCCAGCTGCAGCCCCATTGGATGGGGGCGGTCACGTGACCGCTCCTCCACTCCCCCAAGCGGCAAAATTTCAAACTTGCCTGTCTCTTTTGATTTTCTCAGCCTCCGCACGCATCAGCACGCATGCGGAGGGAGAAACTATAGCCGCGCTGATTACAGATGCAGGGGCTTTGTGCATCTGTTCAGCGCGGCTCAGCGACACAGATTTTACTATGTCCTAGGCCTAAGGCTGCGTTCCCAGTCATCACTGTAACACACGCGCCCCACGGGAGGGGGGGGGGGGCGGCGCATGCACAGCGCTAACCGCGATCTGCGGTCTCCAGGGAGAGAGGGAGATTGCGACGGGAGGGGGCGTGGTGAGTATTTTGCGGGGGCGTGGCCATGACCTCACGCGGCTAGTTCGCCCTCATTGGCTGAACCGCCGGCGGGGCGTGGCCACGCCTCCGTCGCAAGTTCCACATACAATTTTTTTGTATGTGAGAAAACTTGCAGTACAGCGCGGCTGCTAAATGCGCGCCAACGCTTGTACTTGATCCGGATAGATTGGGAGGCGGTGCTTGTGCGCACAGATTGGGAGGCGTGCGCTGTAGAACGCACTGGGACCGCAGCCTAACTGCTCTTATTCAAAACTGCCAGCGCGAGCTCCCTATTCTATTACTGTAGCTGCCCCATCAACAGCCTCTGCTACCACTGCATAGGACAAGCTGTACTACACTTCAGACAAGGACCTGCAGACACACAAACACACACACACACACACTAACTGTCCAGGGTCCCTCTCTCACTCACACACACCCTAACTGTCCAGGGTCCCGCTCACACACACACCCTAACTGTCCAGGGTCCCTCTCTAAACTAAACTTAACTGTCGCAGGGTGTCACTTTTGAAACTAAACTTAACGGTCGCAGGGTCCCTCTCCCACGCGCACTCTGCTCATGCGACCTGCGCGCGCATCAAACATGGCGCCCGTCTGCAGCGGCAGCCGTCAAAGCCCCCCCCCCTCCCGCGGATGCACCTGCTTCTCCCCACAACACAGGAAATAAGGGGGGGGGGGGGAACGAAAGCCAGAGGGGGACCGGAGGGTACCTGGCTACATCAGGATTATGAAAAACACCTATTACAGCAAGCTAAACAGAATGAGCTTTTCACCCACTATTCCTACGACAACAACTGTGATCTTGTTAGTTGCATATGACCCTGAGAGTTACTAACCGTAACCCTTCTCATTTGGCAAACAGTCTTGTCTAGAGTCTCTTTACTATCTCATGCTCCCCGACCTCCTCATACATTCAGTGCAAACTGTTCAACACTGATGAGCCCTTTTGTCACCAGAGTAGTCTTAGTATACCATAATGTCACAGAGACCCCATACCATAATGTGTCACAGAGACCCCATACCATAATGTGTCACAGAGACCCCATACCATAATGTCACAGAGACCCCATACCATAATGTGTCACAGAGACCCCATACCATAATGTGTCACAGAGACCCCATACCATAATGTGTCTCAGAGACCCCACACCATAATGTGTCTCAGAGACCCCACACCATAATTTGTCTCAGAGACCCCATACCATAATGTGTCACAGAGACCCCATACCATAATGTGTCACAGAGACCCCATACCATAATGTGTCACAGAGACCCCATACCATAATGTGTCACAGAGACCCCACACCATAATGTGTCACAGAGACCCCATACCATAATGTGTCACAGAGACCCCATACCATAATGTGTCACAGAGACCCCATACCATAATGTGTCACAGAGACCTCATACCATAATGTGTCACAGAGACCTCATACCATAATGTGTCACAGAGACCCCATACCATAATGTGTCACAGAGACCCCATACCATAATGTCACAGAGACCCCATACCATAATGTCACAGAGACCCCATACCATAATGTGTCACAGAGACCCCATACCATAATGTGTCACAGAGACCCCATACCATAATGTGTCACAGAGACCCCATACCATAATGTCACAGAGACCCCATACCATAATGTGTCACAGAGACCCCATACCATAATGTGTCACAGAGACCCCATACCATAATGTGTCACAGAGACCCCATACCATAATGTGTCACAGAGACCCCATACCATAATGTGTCACAGAGACCTCATACCATAATGTGTCACAGAGACCTCATACCATAATGTGTCACAGAGACCCCATACCATAATGTGTCACAGAGACCTCATACCATAATGTGTCACAGAGACCTCATACCATAATGTCTCACAGAGACCCCATACCATAATGTGTCACAGAGACCCCATACCATAATGTGTCACAGAGACCCCATACCATAATGTGTCACAGAGACCCCATACCATAATGTCACAGAGACCCCATACCATAATGTGTCACAGAGACCCCATACCATAATGTGTCACAGAGACCCCATACCATAATGTGTCACAGAGACCCCATACCATAATGTGTCACAGAGACCCCATACCATAATGTGTCACAGAGACCCCATACCATAATGTCACAGAGACCCCATACCATAATGTGTCACAGAGACCCCATACCATAATGTGTCACAGAGACCCCATACCATAATGTGTCACAGAGACCCCATACCATAATGTGTCACAGAGACCCCATACCATAATGTGTCACAGAGACCTCATACCATAATGTGTCACAGAGACCTCATACCATAATGTGTCACAGAGACCCCATACCATAATGTGTCACAGAGACCTCATACCATAATGTCTCACAGAGACCCCATACCATAATGTCTCAGAGACCCCATACCATAATGTGTCACAGAGACCCCATACCATAATGTGTCACAGAGACCCCATACCATAATGTCACAGAGACCCAATACCATAATGTGTCACAGAGACCCCATACCATAATGTGTCACAGAGACCCCATACCATAATGTGTCTCACAGACCCCATACCACAATGTGTCACAGAGACCCCATACCATAATGTGTCACAGAGACCCCATACCACAATGTGTCTCAAAGAACCCAAACCATAAAGTGTCACAGAGACCCCACACCATAATGTGTCACAGAGACCCCACACCACAATGTGTCACAGAGACCCCATACCATAATGTGTCACAGAGACCCCACACCACAATGTGTCACAGAGACCCCATACCATAATGTGTCACAGAGACCCCACACCATAATGTGTCACAGAGACCCCATACCACAATGTGTCACAGAGACCCCATACCATAATGTGTCACAGAGACCCCACACCACAATGTGTCACAGAGACCCCATACCATAATGTGTCACAGAGACCCCATACCATAATGTGTCACAGAGACCCCATACCATAATGTGTCACAGAGACCCCATACCATAATGTGTCACAGAGACCCCATACCATAATGTGTCACAGAGACCCCATACCATAATGTGTCACAGAGACTCCATACGATAATGCGTCCCAGAGACCCCACACCATAATGTGTCTTAGAGACCCCATACCATAATGTGTCACAGAGACCCCATACCATAATGTGTCACAGAGACCCCATACCATAATGTGTCACAGAGACCCCACACCATAATGTGTCACAGAGACCCCATACCATAATGTGTCTCAGTACCATGATCCAATTCTCAGACCCGTATTTTCCCACAGCCACAGGTTGTATGGTATGTATGTAATATATATATATATATATATATATATATATATATATATGTACACAATCAAAAACTAATAGACGATACCGTTCTGTGGCTAACGAAATGCTTTTATTTGTGTGAGCTTTCGATATACACCGATCTCTTCTTCCGGCGATGTTACAATGAATGAAGCAAGAAAGGGTTTTACTTAAAAACAGTGCATCTTGGAATGCATTTGACTGAAGCCTGTCCCTCCCCCCTGGGGAGTAAGGCGCTGTAATTTTTCTTTGTTATATATATTTATATACACACACAGTGCTTGAAAAATCACCGAAAATCTACTCGTCGAACCAAAAAATCTCCTCGCCACCTAGCCCCGCCCCCACTTTAAAAAATGGATTAAATTCCTAATAAGAATTGAGTGTGTAAGTGTGTGACTAGTCTGGGTCGGTGACTGACTGGGTGGGTGACCTGGGTGATTAACTGACTGGGTGGGTGACTGACCTTGACCGGTTGGGTGCTGCTTCCCTGTCTGCTGCCCACCACATTGGAAGCGGAGGGGAGTGGGACCACAGGCAGCATTCGCAGTTGATGTGTGCTCACCACGGCGCATCCCCTTCCGGCCCACGTTCCCCTCGGGTGCCTATGCGGGCGGGGAAACAGGACCCGGGGGGGGGGAGCGAAGAAGGGGTTTGGCGATTGGGAGGGAGGGAGCAAAGAAGGGGTCTGGCGATTGGTGGGCGATTGGGAGGGGGGGAGCGAAGAAGGGGGTCTGGCGATTGGCGGGCGATTGGGAGGGGGGCCGCGGACACCACTCATCCCACCCGGACACCCTGTTTCCCTACGCATGCACACCGAGGCCTCTGCGCATGCGCACCGGGATCTCCAGTATTCTTTTGCGCATGCACCAAGCAAAAGGACCCGATCGCACCGCCGCCGCAATAGCCGCCACTGCCACCATACCCCGCTACCGCAGCAGCACCTCGCCAGCGGGCAAAATCCAGTCACCCGTGGCGACCGTATTTGTCGAGCACTAATATATGTAGAGGTATCTGTACCGTGTTACCCGAGCTTAATAATCAAAAACGAATAGACGATACCGTTTTGTGGCTAACCACAGAGGTTAAGAAAGCAGGAGAAAAAATAAATCAAATGTTCCTTGTCACTGTTTTATTACCCTTCCAATGTCTTCAAACATCCCTTTCTCACCCCACCTTATCTACATCTGTTTTCCCCCCCTGCTTTCCTAACCCCTGCTTTAGCCATAGATTCCTTTGTAAACCAGTATTCCTGACCTGAGGAAAAGAGGAGAACTCTCGAAAGCTTGTCCTATGACAAATTGTTATTCCTAATAAAAAAGGTATCAGCTAACACTGAAGCACACACACACACACACACACACACACACACACACACACACACACACACACACACACACACACACACACACACACACACACACACACACACATATATGTGTATATATATATATATATATGTAGCCATGCATAATAATGACTGCATACATCTTCCCTGTTGGCAGTAAGTCCTGGTAAGTACAGGCCTGCCAGCAGTAGTTATGGAGGTTTTCCCTCACACCCTGGTGTGGTGCCCTGTGTAAGGAAGGGAGTGGCTGTATGCTCTGGGTCCCTGGATAGTGACATCAGAGATGCGCCTGCCACCTGAAGTATAAAGGGCACAACACTGTCAGTTGGTGTTGTTGCAAGGTTGGCAGAGAAGCATCTGGTAGAATGTATCTTCCTGCATAAGGGATTGGAGGAATACTTTTGTGACCCTAGTGCTGTAACTAGCGGTAGCAGAGTGACCAATCAAGTCTGTCTAAGCCACACTGTGTCCAGGGACCTGGCACAGTGGTGATCTCCCTAGGAGAAAGGGAAACCCACTTCAATACGGGAGGGCGTACCTGGCAAAGGGACAGCATGGAGAGATGTGCGGCTAGAGCCGGCAGCTGCATGGGGCAGTCTGCTACATCTAAACATATAATAAAGATGCCTTGTTCAAAGAAACCCCCACTGTGTGAGTGTGAGATTACTCAACAGTGGCAGTCACCACTGAGAAGGAGTTCCTCACCAGGACCATCTCCCTGCGGAAGCATAGATCCTGATGAGGTGGAGGCGCTGCACGTGAAGTAAGTTGGACTCGTAACCACTACCTCAGATACCTGTCCTGCTGCCATCCTCTATAACACCAAGCGGGAGACTCAGGAGACCTGTTACTTGCAGGTGCACCACCACACACGACCTTGTAATGGGGACCGGTTAGACCACACGGGCCAATGTGAGATTGGGTGGGTCAGACAAGGGGGGTCCAGCCATTACAATTGGAGGCGCTGCTGAGAGACCTGTTAACAGGACAGGCTTTTGCTAGGCACACATTAGGAAACAGAGAGAGTGTCTGCTGCCACTTTGTGCTGCGTGGGACGGAGCCAGGGGTAGTCAGGGAGATGCTGGAGCTGCAGGCCGCAAAGACGCCTTGGGATCCATTAGGGGTTAGTGAGTCTGGAGCAGGGGGCTATTGCTGTTCTAGTCGCCTTGAGGTAGCGCTAGCGGGGGACACCTGAAGGGGTAAACTGGTAACTTAGGGCAGGAATTCTGGAAGGGTCCGCACTAGGCTAGCCAAAAGTAGGTCGACGCCCAAAGTACTGCATGGAAGAGCCAGAGTACTCTAGTCTCCATTCCAGATCACTTACCAAGGAGCACAGACTGGAGGAACGTGTTACAGTAGACACAGAAAGAGTGAGCCTAGCCTGAGGTAGTGCAAACACGAGTCAGTTCTACGTTAGGTACACCACTGAGGAGTTCCTCACCAGGACCATCTCCCTGCGGAAGCATAGATCCTGATGAGGTGGAGGCGCTGCACGTGAAGTAAGTTGGACTCGTAACCACTACCTCAGATACCTGTCCTGCTGCCATCCTCTATAACACCAAGCGGGAGACTCAGGAGTCCTGTTACTTGCAGGTGCACCACCACACACGACCTTGTAATGGGGACCGGTTAGACCACACGGGCCAATGTGAGATTGGGTGGGTCAGACAAGGGGGGTCCAGCCGTTACATATATATATATAAAATTACAGCGCCTTACTGCACAAAGATGATGCCATGTATAACCTGATAGTGTGCTAGGTTTGTGAGTATGGAAAATGAAACCGCTTCTTGGCTATACAGTATGATGGTAAGAAAGGATAAGCACACACCATCACTATTATAAAAACTAGCAATACTTGCTAAATAGCATGGACCAACCATGCAATAATGGATAGGAGTGGGAACAGGTGACAAACAACAAATAACAAGGACAAAAAAACAAACAATACAAAAAAGGAAGGGATAGGAAAGCCAGGTAGGAGCCCCCCTCCCGCTTGGGGAATGAGGGAAGAGGGGGGGAATGAACAAAAAGAATGATAAAAATAAAAAAGTAAGAAGTATGCCAAGAAAAAAGTAAAAATCCATATTCATAAAAACACTGGAGACTCCAGGGAGCTTTCCACATGAACAACTACCTCCTTCACGCATCTATAAAACTAAAAAGGAAAGCGCATGCAAATCAATAAAATAAAGGTTTATTGTAGCGATAAAAAATGGTAACTCACAAAATTCGCTCAATAATAAGAGTCAGAGAACTGTAGCAAGGGCCAAGGATGTATGATTCAGCCACACTCATGACTGGGACCTGGGCCTCGCGGACAATCAGATGATGTTGTTCTGCTTCCGGGTGCGCCTCAGTTAGACGTTGCGTCAATCCTTCTCCGGAAGTGATGTTGCTGGCTCCAGAGTTCCACCGCTCTTCGCTTCGTGTAAAAGATGGCTCCTCGTCTGCAGTCCTCAAACCAGAAGGAAAGCCCTACGCGTTTCGTCGCATCAGAATTTTGCGACTTCATCAGGGGTCTACGTCACTGAGGGACTGGTAAACCTATTTTATATATATGAAAAATGTAGTCCACAGGAAATCCGATTAAAAAGAATAAAAAAATATCTAATGAATGCAGCAAAACAGGTATAAAAGTGTGTGTGCGTGTGTGCGTGTGTGTGTGCGTGTGTGCATCTCATTATTTAAGTTATGGTGGGTGAAAAAGCCAACAAAAAAACTCCACCGTTAGCATATAGCCAATAAAGAATATCACTTGTGAGCACATTCATATGTCTTCGACAGGTCTGCAACCCTGCCTTTCACCATTATGAACTAGCATACAGTGATTCCACTGCAGCAAGGTATTCTGAAATCCATTTTTACATGAAACCCTTATAAGCAAATGCTTTGCTGTTCACACAGCTTTTATTCTTTCAACTCAACGTGTTTCGAGCTTGACAACGTACATACATATCATAGAGAAATGTAGTCCAAATACCCGTGCAACAGAGTATCTTTAAAGGGATATACATTGTATATATAACCATATTCAGTGTTGGTGAGTCAAGTAAAGATGTTGCTTATAGGGCTGAGTCAATAACTCTTTTATATCCACATATACTCATACTGTATGTCAATGATAATACTCCAAGTAAATGTAAAACAAACTCACTGTAGGTGGTAGCAGGGATAATATGTATCCACAAAGCAGGGGAGCGGGGGACATGTACAGAGGAGGAGAAGAAGAGAATGGCATAGAATAATATCGCAGGGAAAATCTGTGTGGTGTGATGTATATCTCCAATATTTATACTCACAAACCAGCAGAAAATATTGGCGTATCCAAATCTGTGGCCGATGTAGGCGAACTTGTAAATACTCGTTCCGGTGACTGTGACGGTGAAGGGGTACCCAGGCCACAAATAAAGGTATTATGCCCGGTTGGGTGCCCCTGAGCCATATTGGGGAATTGTGAGTGTCAGCTCTTCAACCCAATTGTGGTATATAACTGCTTGTATAATAAAGATGTACAGTTAGGTCCGTAAATAATTGGACACTGATACAAGTTTTGTTATTTCAGCTGTGTACCAAAATTAATTCAAGTTACAGTTAAATAATGAATATGGACTTAAAGTGCAGTCTATCAGCTTTAATTTGAGGGTATTCACATCCAACTTGGAGGAAGGGTTTTGGAATTACATCTCCTTTTTTTTATATATAACTTGAAGTTTATTGTTTTTTTTTTGCAGTACATGGAATTACAATAAAAATGTTTAAATTAGACTTCCTTCATTTTGTGGTCATTCCAATACTTTTTGCAATAACAACGTCTGACTCATATCACAAAACTCACAGGGGAGGGGGGGGTGAAGGAGGGGGGAAGGACGAGGCAGGGTGACCATCTTATTTCGGTGCCATTGACCTGATATCCTTTAAGATTTGATTTTATCTAGCACGGAGCTCCCGGGGGGGTTCTGATGGCAGTTGCAAAATGCTGTGGTCCTGCCCTCAAATAGCACCTATCTGGGAGCAAATTAGAGATTGGCTAAAGAGCATATTGGGCCTCGAAATACAACTAGACCCGTGGCTATTTCTACTGAACAAACCAATACAAGGGATGTCTAGAGCGGGCAATAAATTGATTATGCATTTTGCAACTGCCATGAGGTGCGAGACCGCAGCATTATGGAACCAGAACACAACCCCATCGATTGAGAAAATTCGGAATAGAATCTGGTTTGTATGCCAGATGGAAAAGTTGACGAGTTTGGTCAACAACACTGGCCCAAATTTCCAAAAGGTCTGGCTACCTTGGTTAGCACAGACAGATATCCAGGGGGTGGGCAATGCCACGATATGGCTATGATTGGATTAGGTGAGTTCTCCTTTGATTTTCATACAGACAGAAAAGGACTTAATTATAAATAAGACTAGGCCCCCGTCACAGAACCCCCCGGGAGCTCCGTGCTAGATAAAATCTTAAAGGATATCAGGTCAATGGCACCGAAATAAGATGGTCACCCTGCCTCGTCCTTCCCCCCTCCTTCACCCCCCCCCCTCCCCTGTGAGTTTTGTGTTGTGAGTCAGACGTTGTTATTGCAAAAAGTATTGGAATGACCACAAAATGAAGGAAGTCTGATGTAAACATTTTTATTGTAATTCCATGTACTGCAAACAAAAAAACAATAAACTTCAAGTTATATATAAAAAAAAAAAAACAGCCTGGAATGTTATCTGTAGATGAAACCTATCCTTCCAATGGGATCCAGATACCACTACATATATATATACATAATGGTCCTGTGACATAAATTGTTAGTCCAAATAAAAAAGATATCACCTAATACTGAAGAACTAATTTTTTTTTCTCATTTCTATTCTCTTTTCTCTTCTTTTCTATTCTCTTTTCTTCTCTCTCTCTCTCTCTCTCTCTCTCTCTCTCTCTCTCTCTCTCTCTCTCTCTCTCTCTCTCTCTCTCTCTCTCTCTCATCAGAGAGTATGCTATCAGTGAAATATAACATATTATATATAAATATATATATATATATATATATTTATATATATATATATATATATTTATATATATATATATATATATATACAGTGGTCGACAAATCACCCAAAAATCTACTCGCCAGACAAAAAAATCTACTCGCCACCTAGTACCACACGTGTGCTGCTTGGGCCAATAGGAGCTCGCCACGATGTTAAATCCACTCGCCCGGGGCGAGCAAATGTATAGGTTTGTCGAACACTGTATATATATATATATATATATATATATATATATATATACATACAGAAAAAAAGACTGCGCCTGTTGGGATCTATATGACCCTATAAATGTACATGTATGAAAAAATTATTATGTAGATGCCTATATTCAATTACATGGCAAAGAGATATCTCTAAAAGTATAAAAAATGATGAACAATTTTATAAATGAATATTTATATCCTAAACAGTAAAAAATGCAAGTATCTATAGTTAAATTGAACAAAAATAGCTGTGGTAGAAAAATGTAGGAAAAAATCAATATAAATAAAAAACATAGGTGGATGAATGAAAAAATATACTCAAATCCAAAATAGCACTCTTTGCAGGATACTGGCAGCCTTCTACGTGGAACCAACGACCTCCCAGTAGATCTATGAAGACAAAAAAAAGAAAGCGCCCGATCCTAGTGCAATATGTATAATATTGTCATTTAATATAACAAAAAAGAGTCCAACAATTTAAAACTCACAAACAACATGAATAAAAGAGCGAGTTATGAGTAATACTCATGCACCAAGCACAGGAACTCTGCTGCTCTGCTCACACGCCTCTCCCATACTGGGGCCTGTATCTCAGGAGGTAGGGGTCCCGAGGCTGAAATCAACTTTGTTCCACTCAGGAGACCCCTGCTCACGCACACTATAAATAAAAATAACATGTAAGCAGCTTTATTACCTTAGCGGCTAACCGCTAAGGCAATGAAAGGTTTAAGGCAGACTACCAGGTTTATTGGGGGCAGAGGGGGTGAGTGAAGGGGGTAATAGCCTCAGGATGGTTGGTTAGGCCTCTCGGTGGGCATTGGGAGGGGTTAACACCTTCATTACCTTAGCGGTAGTAACCGCTATGGTAATGAAAGGGTTAACCCGTCCCACTACACACCGGGGCCTGACCCCCCACCCTGTGACAACTACCCCTTCGCTCAATCCCTCTACCCACAATAAACATTTAAATACTGACTACCTACTGTACCAATACACAACCCACCCCCTGTACCCCACACAACCCCCCTAACACGTACAGTAATGGGCAAAATTATTAGTATCCAGATATGGATAATAGTGCATTTGCCCATTTAAAATAAAACATAAATCAGCAGCATAAAGTAAATTAAACTGGCACTTACCCCTGCCAGGATGAAGGCTGTCCTCATCCTCATGACCGTCCTTGTCCTCCATGGGCATCAACAGCAACAGCACAATAAAAAAATTTGACGGGTATGGTGGCACTCCCATGCCCAGTGGGCATGGGAGTGCCACTATGCCAGGCAACATGCATCCTGCCAATCTTCAAAACCAGGCACTAATAAAAAAACACATTCAATTTTAATCTTAAAAATGCCTCCAAAAAAATTGACTGGCATGGTGGCACTCCAATGCCCTGTGGGCATGAGATGCCACTTTGCCATGCAATGGTGCACCTGCAAAAAATAAAAACATGCATAAAATAAAAACCACATTGCAATTACAGAAAAATAAAGGCCAAAACACCAATTGAATGGCAAGGTGGCAAACCTATGCCCAGTGGGCATGAGATACTACTATGCCATGCACTGGGTAACCTAAAAAAATATATACAACATTAAAACAACAAAATCCATATTTCTCTTACTTTTGATGTCTTCACCCACCGAATCCGACTCCAACAGCAACACCAGCAGCAGCAGCAGCAAGTCCAGGTCCACGACTCAATGATTCTCAACAGCCACGGTCCACAGGTAAATAAATCTTTAAGTCTTTTCTTCATCTTTATTTTGCAATCCATTTTGGGGTCTTCTTTATCTTCATCTGTACTTGTAATCCACCAGTGGTTCTTCTTTATCTTCTTCTTCATCTGTTCTTGATCTTCTTCATCTGTTAATCCAATAGGGTGGTGTTTCTCCATTAGCTCCGTGGCAGCAAATGAGACTACACAGGCTTTTATAGAACTGTGACGTCACATTTGAGAGGGAATGGTTCCCACGCCTCTGATTGGCTGGGATAACCACGTGCCTTTTTTTTTTTTAGGTGACGTCATGATAAGGAAGTGGAGCCAGCCAATCAAAAAGGCTCAGCTTCCTTCCCCTTTAAGATGACGTAACAGAACCCATAATACCTGACATCACATGGTTTACTAGAACAAATAGGATGACCCCCCAATCTATATCTATATATTAGATATATATTGTGATGCCCACACCACGTTGTAGCATCTTTTATTCCCAGATTAAGGCAGGAAACGTAGTATTTCTCTATATGGGGTTTATTTACAGGGATAAATAATACACTAACAGGCCCACCGTCCCTTTAAATCAAAACGAAATCATAAAATAAAATCCTACTCCTCTTAGGAGACTAACTACACATTCGGCTTCAACCCATAGTAACTGGATGGGCAGCTAGGCTGGTTACCACCCCAAACAGGTACTGTTATAGCTGAACATATATAGTCTCTGAACACAGCAATAAAGTGTTTCTCTTATTGAGTGTAAAGTGAAAAACCTACTTTCAGCTCCAAAAATAGCAATGGGAAATCACAAAACACAATGAGACATCCCAAAATGATAAGGCATAAATAATGTCCGTAATGGTATATTATGGATCCTTAATGTAGGCATCCGCAGCATAAGGCAGGTGAGAGACTGATGTATAGTCTGGTGTCACGGTAGTAATGAAGAGAGGAATCCGGAAGGGGAAAGGTGGACACTGTAGAGGACTGGTGGGGAGTGTGAGGCAGTGAATACGATACCTTTACATCCCCAATCCACAATGAAGTCCTCGGTCCGCCACTTCTGCACCCCCCCGAATATCCAGTGGTATAAGAGTAAATACCTGATTCCTAGAACTGAAGCCGTGGAGCTCCCGAGTGCTGAGGCCCGCAATGGTAATAGAGGTTTCAGACCGTCCGGGAAATCTCCAATGGCTGCTCCAATCGCGAGCTGTGCAAGGGGGGGTGCCCGTCATCCGTCGGCGTTCTCCCGTACAGCTTCACGTGGAACCGGACGTGATACCTGCGCTGCGGATGTGCGTCACTCCAATCGGCCAAGTAATGCAGGTAAGTAGAAGATTGGTGGAACGGCAAAATCCAAAAAAATGAGCACCAGTCAACTCACCAGGTAAGTAGAAAAATAAAAAAGTTTTATTAGTTTACATATTAAAAACAAAAAACACTTAAGGACAGAGCAGGACATTTCTCCCACGCGTTTCAGGCTATACAGCCCTTTCTCAAGGAGTATAATGGGGGCAAGATGGCAAGATAGCCCCTCCTCTGAACTCAAACACACCTGATAAACATACAGGTGATTGAAACATGTTATGGTGCCAATTAGATGTGTATATATCTCTGAATTGATGGCAACCCTATCAATTAATTAAACATAATTAGATACCTGTTGTTTGTAAGTATATAATTATACAAAGGGGAAAGTATATGAGGAATAGCAAATCACTAGCCATTAACCTCAAATGACTTATTATCTCTTTGAAATAAAATGACAGAGATTGCCCCTTGTATTAAAACCATCTCAAACCAATTGTACAAGTCCAAGACATCACACTGTATATCAAACAAATCATATAGAGATAGAGATATCTAATGTTATCTAAATATATATAATAACTTAGATGTTTAACAATTATGTCAGAGTGATTTGATACTATCAATTACAGAGATCTTCATGACACATCATAACTATTATTTAATCTAGGTCAGAAAGTATACAGTCAATATGAATGGGATCAAATGCCATCTATATAGAGCCTGAGCAGCATTGGAATATAGCAAATAATTTTTTTCCCATTAATGCAATTGTGAGTTAATATCTACATAGAGTAAAGCACATATTGTCTGTATGCTATTAATAATGATACAACTCTATAACAGAAAGTACCGAAATATAAACATTACTGATATATTGAGTAATTGCATATGTACTCAATATTCAAGATTAAGAAAATACAAATTATGAGCATGATTAATCATAGAATCTCAGAGAAGCATACACAAATGACACGAAAACAGATCACAAGAAAAACAGATCAGAAGAAAAATACATAAACGATTGAAATGAATATTTGTGGTGAGAAGAACGAATGCTATACAACTAGAGAAAATATTTCAAATCCCATTGGGTATTGAGGCCATTGGGAATTGGTGTATTTTAAGAAAATATCCAATTGGCTTCTCTTCTGTATAAAGCATTCGTCCTATCCCCTCCACGATGGTGAATGTGGACCTGTTCAATGGCGATACACTTAAAATTAGTAAGAGATCCATTCTGACATTCGTCAAAATGTTTGGACACTGGATGCGCATGGTCTCGTTTAAGAATGAGTCTCATGTGTTCCATTATCCGAATTTTGAACATACGTGTTGTAAGACCAATGTATCGCTTCGTGCAACCACATATGTGCATATAAATGATAAATTCTGAATTGCAATTCATGAATGCCATGATGTTATGTGGCCTGGAACCCTCCATATTTGTAAATGTTTTTGTCTTCAGTATATACGGACAAACTTTACAGCGACTACAGGGGTAACAACCTGTAAGACTTCGGAAAAAATCCCTCTTTTTTAGGGTTTTGTCATTTATAATCACACTTGGGGATATTATGTTGCCAAAAGTTTGTGATTTTTTTTAACACAAACCTTGGATTTATTGCTGTAATGTCTCTCAACACGTCTCAAGAATCCATATATTATATTTGCGAAAAATCCTAAGAGAGAATGTTGAATATAGCGAGACATGTTTACCAGTATCTATAGAGAAACATATAGAGAGCACAGGGGAATCGAACACCTGAGCATGGAACAGAAGCAGAACATCGGGACCGTGTTGGCAAATCTTGACCATAGAGGAAGTTCAATTAATGAGTGACAGAATATCAATATCCTCATTTAAACTGAGAGGAGCCATAGATTTGATGGTATAGATCCAATAGCTTTCTTTTCTTGCTAGCTCCCTCTCTCTATGGCCACCTCTCCTATTTACAGGTATTATTTCAAGTCCTTTATATTCCAACAAAGTATGATCTTGATTATGATGAATTTTGAAGTGTCTTGACACACTATGTTTTTCAAACCCGATCCTGATGTTCCGTGCATGCTCCAGTATCCTCCCCCTGAGCCCTATATAAGAGAGACCACATGGACATTCTAAACAATATATTATATGTGTTGTTGTACACGTAATACAATCTTTAATCTCATGTGGTTCTCTAAACCCTTGGTTCGTAAGAAACTTTCTATCCTGATGTAGTAGTATACAAGCTAAGCACCTGCCGCATGCAAAATTTCCCTTTGGTTTTTCTGGGATCCACTTTAAAGTATTAACCCTTGTTGGTAGTTTAAAGATGTCACTTGGTGCCAATATATTTTTTAAATTGTGTGATTTCCGAAAGATTATCCTAGGTTTCTCAGCAATAATTGAGCCTAATATGGGGTCACTATTGAGTATTCCTCAATGTTTATTTATTATTGACTTTATTTGTTTACCTTGAGAGTTAAAATTGGTGATAAATGGAACACTCACTTTATTATTATGGGTCAGATTATTTACAATCGCAATGTGGTCTACATTAGCCCCTACATCTTCAACTGTTAGCTTTTCATCCAGATTCCCTCCACTAGGACTCGTATTATGGCTGCAGGTCCTACTCGAGTGCAGGCATCCGATGGAGCACAAGCCCTAATCCGGGCCTTAACCAAAGTTTATGGTGTTAAGGACGATGCCATCGCCCTAATGTCACAGTTCCACGTCCTTACACAAGATGAGGGAGAAGAAGTATCAGAGTTCCTCCAACGGCTATAATTGGCCCTAGGGACCCTGGTCAGCAAAAAGATTATCCGAGTGTCCGAGTTAGACGACTTGCGGACCAAACAACTCCTGCGAGGAGCGTTGCCCATGTACCTGGTCGCCAGCCGGTCAATTATTATGGTTTATTCCTGTTGTACTTACCATCTCTCTTATATTCACTTACATGAGGACACAATAATATAACACTTATATATTAGTATATAGATATATACATAAGGTAGATACATTTCATAGTTTTTTTGCACTTTATTTAACTGTGACACTTCACATCAGATTTAGATTGGGGTTCTTGGTATATTATTTAATCACGTTTATAAGGGGTAGTGGACCATTTTGACTTGACTTTTTTAGGCGGCCCAAATAGTGTAGTACATTCCTACATGATTCAACATTACTATTTACTAGTATTCTACTATCACAGTAATTGGTAAAAGAATATTTCATGTACACTTCATATACCAATAAATTACACATTTTAGTGAAGTACTTCATCCTTATTAGTCTACCTAGGATAATCATCTTTGACGTTATGTCAACTGATATCTTTCTGAATGGATCCATCATAGATCTAATGAAGATCACACAGATATATTACTCTCCGGGCATAGTATGTTAAAATAGGTATCTTCAATACTAACCAACAAACCTACCCAGTTTGCTTCTTCCTTCAAAGATGTCATATTCCTATTATCCCTACTACCCTTCTGTATATCTAGATTAGATATATAGGTGGATCAAATGACCTATATATATTTCTGAATATGTGTGCATTTAGATATTTTTACCCCTCTTGTCCTGATTCAACAGGAAAGCTCTAACACAAAACCAGATGTCAGCATTATACAATGCACGTTTTCTCTGAATGATTGATACTGCCCGTTTACCTGGCTACTAGATGCTTTTGATTACTCATGACTGTTTACCATAGGCTGTCTGCTAATCAGCTGCTCGCAATGGAGCGCAGATGCGCACCTCCTCGAATATGATGAGGATTGGTGCAGGGAAATCGACACCCACGAAAACAAGTACTTTAATCAGCAACGCTGCTATGTACCTTAGCCCTTCCTCCCCTGTAAAAGAGTGTGTCAGTACATGAAACGTGCGTCAGGTTTCAAGTGACGCCACAACGGTGGCGTCAATGTAGGAGGTGTCGCATACCCGGAAGCAGCGTGCAGCAACAGATACGGTTGTATGGTGATGGCTTATTATGGCACAAGTTACAGCTAGTTTTCCCCGTACATTTACTCTGCATACGGGCTTGTGTTTCATATAATAACTAAGCCCTATTTATGGGTGTAGAGTTATAAGTTACCACTTGCATCTCAGGTATTATACCTTGTTACCACCCCTGGTGGGATATGCTATTTTAGTGGTTATCGACCTTGGTTAGCCTAGATACTATATTACTAATATATTATATAATTGTTGCAACAGTCAGCTTCAATACTTATTTGCTGCAGACTTTTCTTTGTTCTAACTGAAGGCAGCATTTATAATATCATTTGAATGGCCAGACTCTGGTTACTGGGTTGTGTATATATTAGACTAAATATAGAGCTATAATATATTATATAGTATATTACAGGTACACTGGCGACACACTTTATTCGAGCTTGGCTAGTCCCACGAATTCGGGTATACCCGGGTGTATTGAGGTTTGTGACTGTTTTCTGCCCGAGTGCATTGCGTTATTTTCCAGGCAGGGATTGAAGCATTTTATTCCCGCTGGCTGCAATACTGCACAGTATATATATATATATACTGCATTACAATTCATGAATTTATGCCATCTGGTAGACACGCGAAGCATTGCAGCCTATTAAATCCTAATCATTATCATTTAACAGATCAGCCGCCCGTCAGCCAGGCATGAACCCAGGCTGGGAAGGCAAACGAAACGGGGCTTGTCAGAGGTGAGGAGCGGCGCATTCCAGGTATCTGCCAGGTACATACTGGGTATTTGCTCGAATAAAGTGTGTCGGTGCAGTAGTCCTCATTATTCAACGTTTGACTTTACAACGAATTTCATATCCAACGCTTTACAATGCAACCCCAAGGGCCGTTTTTCAATGCCGGAATGCGTTATCCAACGCTCGCCGCCACTGATTAACATGGGACTCACTACAACGGTTTCACTATCCAGCGCTACTTCCAGAACGGATTCCGTTGGATAACCGAGGGCTGCCTGTACAGGTATTCTAGGCTTGATATCATCGGGCCATCCTATTCTACAGGTTGCTGACAGGAGAGATTGCCACCTATTTTTTGAGACATTTTTTAAAATTCTGTAATAACAGGATTCTGTGACTATACCAAGTGTGTCAATATACAATCCCTGCTCCCGTTTGGATACATCTCCGACTACCATATCAGAGACAATATCCAGAGACACCTATTAGCATTATACTTACCTCTGTATAGGTTATCCAGTGGGGTGAATCTCTGTGTCGCCTTATCTTGTTTTTTTTTTTAAATCTATTCACTATATATTATCACATGCGTCGTTGTCTAGTAGCATCATTAATAAAATGTTATTGGTTTTCCTATCATGTAATAGATGTTTTTAGTTCTCATGTAATCCAGTTGGTATTTCCTAGAATGTTGCTATTTTAGCAGTAAATTAATCATTTAAACAATACAGACGCACCAGATTCAACCTCACCCACCCAGCGTATATCTGCGTTGCTCCAAAGGCGCACAGCCTGATGAGGGGCCCCCCCAAGAACTGCTCCCCTCTGCACAGGACCAGCGTGCTAAGGGTTAACATGTGCTTGTTCTTTGTTGAATCGGCAACCCCACCCACTGGAATGTTAATGAGCCAAGGGGACAAAGAAAAGATCTTTTTGTTCACAGACGCACCAGATTCAACCTGACCCACCCAGCGTACATCTGTGTTGCCAAAGGGCGTGAGCCGTTTGCTGCCGTTCGCTGCCGTTCGCTGATGTTAGTTGATGTTAAAGCGGCTCTATTTCTATCTGAAACACATAAGCCCTTTATTCCCCTGTACCCAATTTTCCAACTTTATCTGCCCATGAAATGTCTATGAATTACCTGTATAACCCTGTTCTTTTATCGTAACCATGTATTTTTTTATAACTCTGTGCCCAGGACATACTTGAAAACGAGAGGTATCTCTCAATGTATTACTTCCTGGTAAAACATTTTTATAAATAAAATAAATAAATATAAAGAATATTAAGATTCTATGCCTTATTAAGTCTGAATACTTTTCTACATCTCGAGTGCAGGTGTGAGAGAGATCTAGTGTGGGCTCTTTGCTTTACACTTTATGAATTATAGGTTCAAGGTGTCCCTATGCACCGGTGTATACAGTATGTACCTATTCTTAATTCTTGAATACAATTAGGCTGAGCGGTCGGTCATCTATAGTTGCCTCCTGTGAGCAACAGGTATAGCAGCACGCATAGTCACCCGCGTACTTTCCCTTAGGCATAGGGAAAGGGGGATACATATATAATGTTAGACTCTCTGAATTGCTTCCAGTAAAAGATCTCTCAGCACAGATCTGTTTGCAGATGAATGTTACACATTAGGCCTCGTTCAGGGTGCTGGCTTCGGAGGGAGGGCGTGCTGCCGTGCGAGCTGCTGTGGGACACAAAGTATTCAAATTGAATACTGGTTGTCAGGGTGGCAGCTGCCCTGTCTCCGAAGCCCGGAGTTGACGCTGGCTACAGTTTCAATAAACGAAAAAATCGTTTTTTTGAAGCTGCAGCAGCGTCACTGGGACCTCGGCAGCCAATGAAATCATTCTTGAGAATGATTTCGTGACTGCAACTTGGATCCCTAAGCTGCCGTCTGTAGCCCCGCCCCCTCCTCAACTCCTGAAAACGTCTGCTGGGGATGAACACACATCGCCCAGCAGACTGCCGCCCTCCCTCCAACTCCTGCCTCTGGAACCCTGAACGAGGCCTTATCATTATTCTGTATCAAACTACTCAGCAGTCTGGCTGGTGCAGGGCATTCTGGGAAATGTAGTCTTTGTGCTGCAGGAATGCAGTAATGCGGCAGGCAGGGCGGTGCTGTTATGGACTACATTTCCCAGCTGTGCAATGTAAATGAGGCTTTACACTGTAGCCGGTTTAGCAGTGTAGCTGGGTGCTGAAGGAGCTGTGCAATGTGCTGCAGCCTGTGCCTGCTCCCTGTGCAGCCAGACTTCCTTTGTCTGCTCTGGGAGCTCCTCCCTTCCTCCTCCTGAGGGATCAGGCTGCTGCCTCACTCTCAGATCCTCCAAGTCTCAATGAGATCTCCAAAGTGATCCACTGCAAGGGAAGAGAAGGGGAGGCTGGCACCCTCACTGCCTGCACTGTTGAGCACAGGGGGCCTGCATCCTGTTATACCCAGGGAGGGACACAGGGAAATGGCTGCTGGATCCCCTGCTCAGGTACAGAAGTCTTTGTATTATTATTATTATTACTACCCAGCAGGGTGTCTCAGTATGAAGCCCCCTATTCTAATTCCTGCAGGGTCACAGCTCAGGGTAGAGGTGCTGCCTTAGTTGCAGGAAGTCTGGATTTGTTCTTCTGTGTCACATAATGTCTCCTCTCTCTCTCTCTCTCTATCTCTATCTCTATCTCTATCTCTATCTCTATCTCTATCTCTCTCTCTCTCTCTCTCTCTCTCTCTCTCTCTCTCTCTCTCTCTCTCTCTCTCTCTCTCTCTCTCTCTCTCTCTTTCTCTCTCTCTCTCTCTCTATCTCTCTCTATCTCTCTCTATCTCTCTCTATCTCTCTGTCCTTCTGCGTCACATGAAGTCTCTCTGTCCTTCTGCGTCACATGAAGTCTCTCTGTCCTTCTGCGTCACATGAAGTCTCTCTCTGTCCTTCTGCGTCACATGAAGTCTCTCTCTGTCCTTCTGCGTCACATGAAGTCTCTCTCTGTCCTTCTGCGTCACATGATGTCTCTGTCCTTCTGCGTCACATGATGTCTCTGTCCTTCTGTGGTGCATAATGTTTCTCTGTCTTGCGTCACATGATGTCTCTCTCTGTCCTTCTGCGTCACATGATGTCTCTCTGTCCTTCTGCGTCACATGATGTCTCTGTCCTTCCGTGGTGCATAATGTTTCTCTGTCCTGCGTTACATAATCTATCTGCATCACATAATGTATCTCTCTCTGTCTTGTATCAAAACGTCTCTCTCCCTCTCTCCCTATGTTTCAAGTATGTCCTGGACACAGAGTTATGATGACAAATACATGGTTACAAATACACAGTTACATTAAGTGAACAGGGTTATACATTATGTATAAAGACATTGCATGAACAGTTGATAATATGTTATAGGTCGATAAGAATAGTTACAGACAAGATTAAAATGTGAGAGTCTCAGGTAGGTTGTTCCAGTTTTGGGGTGCACGGTAAGAGAAGGAGGCCAGATACTTTGTTGAGCCTTGGGACCGTGAACAGTCTTTTGGAGTCTGATCTCAGATGATAAGTGCTGCATGTGAAAAGGGGTGAGGAGCTTGTTCAGATAGACGGGTAGCTTGTCCAGAAAGTATTTGAAGGCAAGACAGGAAAGATTAACTTTGTGCCTAGACTCAAGTGATGGCCAATCTAGTTCTTTGAGCATTTCGCAGTGATGTGTGTTGTAGTTACATTGGAGGACAAAGCGGCATATTGCATTGTAGAGGGTGTCTAGTTTGCTAAGGTGTGTTTGGGGTGTTGTCACATACTATGTCCCCATAGTCTATAACTGGTATTAGCACCTGCTGTGCAATGCGCTTTCAGACCAGCGGGTGTGGGGAGGATTTGTCATATAAAGTACACCTAGTTTGGCATAGATTTTGTATGTCAGGGTATCAAGGTGCAATCCAAATATTAAATGGGAGTCCCAGATGCCAAGATATATATGCCCAAGCCATATGCCCAGATATTTGAAAGTAGTGACTGGGGCTAGGATGGTATTAGAGTTGGTTCTGATCTGAAGCTCTGTCATTGGTATCTTTAGAAGTTTAGCCTTGCTCCCAAATACCATTGTTACAGTCTTGTCAGTGTTTAAAAACAGCTTGTTTTGTGAAATCCAGTTTTCGAGTCTCAAAAAATCAGATTGAACTACGTGTTCAAGGTCAGAGAGGCTAGGGCTGTGTGCATATAAGAATGTGTCATCCACATACATGTGAATTGAAGCTCCCTTACAAGCTGTAGGAAGTGCAATGTTGCTGACTGCAAGACAGGATACGAACCAGCAGGGCAGAGGTAGGGAGTAGTACACCGACCTTGGCCTGGGATCGAGGCCTGGAATGCAGGGGTGTAAGGGTTCCGGTCCTGGGTTTGGCTGGAACTCACCCTTACATGGTTATAGAGGTTCCAGGCAAATCTCTCCCTGAACTGAGCAATTGGGATCAGCTGTTTGTGAACTGACTCCACTTTGCCTTGATGCTGCTTTCTGCGCAGCTCTGCCTCTATAGGCTGTCCGTGCTATTTAGAGTCAGCCCTTGCACCAGGAAGGGGCTGAGCATAATTCTTGAATTCCTTGAAGACTTTCTTTTGTAACCTGTGCTTTTCACAAGCACCTCTGCTTGGCCTGTCTTAGGCCTTCCGGTGCTGAAGCTTCCTGTTTCCTGAAGCCTCCTCCTTCCAGATGCCGTTCCTGTGCTGAAGCCCCTGTGCTCAAACTTCTCTGTTTCCTGAAGACTCCTGCTTCCAGAAGCTCCTATGCTGAAGCTCCTCCTATGCCGAAGCCTCCCTGTTTCCTGTTCCAGAGGCCTTTCCCATGCTGAAGCGTCTGCGCTGGATCACCTGCACAGTAGCTGCTCTGTTCCGGAGGCCTTCACTTGTGCTGAACCTCATTCGCCGAAGCTGACGGAGAGTGGACTTCAGGGCCCCCTCGTTTCAATCGGTCTCCGCTGCCAGGGTCCTAAACTCAATTGGATATTGTCCCATGATGCGGGAGCCTTGTTTAATCTGCAGGAGTGCAGATTCGGCAGAAGCCGCGCGACCGGGAGAATCGAAGGTCTGCATGAAGGCGCCGGAGTCATCCAACAGGGCGGAGCCTTTTTCTCCTGGAATTTTCTCCTGGAATATATTGTTGATGACCTTCCAGAAGTTAGCTGGGTTTGATGTATTCTGGTGGAGATTGTCAGAGTAATATTGTGCTTTTGCATGTCTTGTTTGCATTGTGCATATATTCCGCAGGCATCTGTAGTGATTTAAGATCCTTGGTAGTGCCAGTTACATTGTGTCTTTTCCACAAGGCATCCCTGAAATGGTAGAGTGCTATAAGGTCAGGTGTAACCCATGGAAAGTGGGCCCTCCGTACTCTTATTCTGCGTAGTGGAGCATGGGTATCACAGAGTTTTAAGAACTCCTGAAATAGTCGAACGCAGAATCGGGGTCCGGTATTAAGTTGATTCTGTACCAACAGCAGTTGATAAAATCAGCCAGAAACTGCTGTGTGTTAAAGTTTCTAAATGTTCTAGTGATAATTTTTCTGTCCTTCTGTATCACATGATGTCTCTGTCTCTCTGTCCTTATGCATCACATGATGTCTCTGTCCTGTTGCTATCTCTTGTGTTATTACAGCCCCTGTCCACTCTTCACCCCTTTCCATTCTTGTATTTTATCATTATTTTCCTTGTCCGTTTTCTCTGCATTTCTCACCCACGTCTGTCACTTTCACCCATCTGTCATTCTGTTTGCGTCCCTTACAGCTCTCCTCTCTGGTCCTCCTCTTTCTCTCCTGTCTCTGTCCCTATGCCCTTTTCTAACAGCACCTCTCTGTGACTTAACACGTGAAGTTTCTCTCCATTAGCTCATATTGTTGGTGCTGAATGTATGTTGTATAAGCCACACTACCTACTGATATGTATTAATGAGCAAAAGTGAAGAACATGAATTGACAATGTGCAAAAAAAACGCAAATCACATAAATGAACTGGAGGGGGGAGGGATGGTGAGGGAAGGGGGTAATGTGATATCACTAAAAAGTGAGGGATAATATAAAGAAATCCCTAACAGGGAAGGAAGTGGGTGCGGTGAGAAGCGGAGGTCTATGATATCACATTTCCCCCTTCCCTCCCCCTCCTGTTCATTTTATGTGATTTGCGTTTTTTTGCACATTGTCAATTCATGTTCTTCACTTTTGCTCATTAATACATATCAGCATTTAAAGTATCATTGATTCTTTTATATTTATTTGGAGTGCGGGGAACACTTTGTGTGTTCTATATTGTAGGTGCTATTTAATTGGAGTATACAGTATATATGCCTCTTCGCTCTCCTGCCTCTATCCTTGTGTCTTCTCTGTTCTGTTCTGTCCAACACACTCCTTTGTCTGTTCCCTCTACTCTATATAAATGCCTCGTCTCTGTCGCTTAAGCTTCTTCTGTTCTCTCTATCAATGACCCTGTATCTGTCCCCAAGCCATGTCTGTCCTATCAATGCCACCTGTATCTGTCCCCAAGCTCTGTCTGTACTATCAATGCCCCCTGTATCTGTCCCCAAGCTCTGTCTGTACTATCAATGTCCCCTGTATCTGTCCCCAAGCCATGTCTGTCCTATGAATGTCTAGTACCCATGGCTAGTGGGTCCTGTCATTTGTTTTAATGCCCCAACAAAGGCAAGCAGATATCGCTGGAGTACTTCTGAAAAGAAAGGTAAGAATAATAGTAGAAAGCATGGCCAATCCTGCATAGCAAAAGATATAGGCCCATATTTACTAAGAAGTCTTCTGCATGAGACGGCTTCCAGTGCTGGGTGACACAATGCAGACCATTGACTTGAATAGGCTGCAAGGGACCTTCCAACTCTTTGAAAAAGCGCCTTGCAGACGTGACACGCGTATGCGAGGTTCATGAAGATTGCCGTTTTGTCCAAATAAAGCCTTTCTGCTTTGACTTACCTGAGTGCTGTTCATTTTGGATTCTGCCGTCCAGTGGCTGCTCCGGATATTCCTTTCTTTGTTTCTTATCTTCCAGCGCCGAGCTGTTTGTTATGGCTGAAGACCGCTTAGTTAAAATGGCTCAAAGTGTGTTAAAACGCTCCCAATATACAGTAGCGAAGAGTATCACTGCATACTCGCAGCCACATAGAATGGGTACTCAACCAGAGAAACGGGTAGGGTCTCCTGAAAGGTATGAGTGCAGATCTCACAGTCCTTGATATCCCTTCCATCAGCAGGGAAGACCTGACACAATGAGGTGAACCAGTTATACAAACAGAACACATTAAACATTGGGGAAAGGAACCCCTTCTTAACACCGCTTATTATCTGATGCACGGGGGGAGAAAGGGAATGTGAAGACGTGGCCCAGAAAATTGGGTAGGCAGACGGGCTGGGCCACATGGTCCTTATCTGTAGACTGTTATCATGCTTTTAGCACTGGGCTTCCTGTTCTCCATTCATCCCCCTCTTTCCGCTCCCAGGTCCCTCCGACGTTTGATGACGTAGCTGTCTATTTCTCGCAGAGTGAGTGGAAGAGTCTCAGCGTCTCTCAGAAGGAGCTGTACAAGAGCGTCATGCTGGACAACTATGAGTGTTTGGTTTCGTTAGGTAAAGGCCCCTCTCCTATCCTTTCCCCTCTGTAATGACCGTGTGTTTCTAACTCTGTGTGATGGGATCTGCTCAGTGTTCTTCCTTCAGCTCCAGAAGAGTCTGCAAAGCATTGTGATGGGAATATGTGTTAACCCCTTTGCTACCAGAAATGTCAGCCACATACTACTCTGCACTAGCAGCAAATAGGTTAAAGGAGCAGTGACATATTTAATTGCTTGAATGTAGGTGACTTTTTTTTTTTTAAAGTAACACAAATTGTGCACTTATAAGTAGGCCTATCTGTAAAAAATGTAATACACGTAACTTTTCCAAGGTGTTTTCTTTTATGATTACGGTTTGTGCATGTCCTGGGCACAAAATGCGGATATAGAATTATGTATGATTCCCTGGTGCCAAAGAGCTTACAATCTAATTTTTATAAGATAACGTGACTTGCACAAGGAGTGGTCACTGGGATGGGAACCAGGTTTGCCCACTTTGAGGGCAGCGTTCTTACCTCTAAGCTAGTCCTTCTGACCGGTACTTGGCATTGCTGCTTCTTATGTCCATATCACTTGAATGGCCACATTAATATGTAATACGGTATGCTAGTGTAATCTTGGCTTATTGTGGATGTGCTAGAACACTGAACATTTCCATGGTATGATGTGTGGATTTGTGTGTCTCTGCTCTTCTGTGCTCTGTGACTGTCCCCTCCTTCTCACCCCCTCCACCCCCCATCTCAATGAGTCTGTGCATCTCTCTCCCCTCACAGGTTATCTCATAATAAAGCCTGAAATCATAGCCAGGATTGAAGGCGGAGAAGAGCCCCTGTCTGGGAATGGCTGTTA
The DNA here is from genome assembly GCF_040206685.1 of Ascaphus truei. Taxonomy (NCBI): domain Eukaryota; kingdom Metazoa; phylum Chordata; class Amphibia; order Anura; family Ascaphidae; genus Ascaphus; species Ascaphus truei. Next base: position 468,923,757 of record NC_134484.1, read on the forward strand.
TCCTGAAGAGGAGGAGGATGAAAGCTTTTTAAGCACAGGTGAGTAGTATTTCAGTGCTGCTTAATCCCTACGCACCCAGTGTCCAATTGTTACACTGTGCTCACCCCAAACAAGACGAGACCCCTGTACTGAGATGCGAGTATGAACACACCAGCCACAGACACGGGGATCACGTCCCGAGTGTAGATTAGTCGTGCTAAACGGGTCTGGGGTAGAGAGGTCATGGTAGTCGTTAATACTTGCCAAGGTCGAATTTGGAGAGAGCAGGATGATCTAGGTGCAATGCCGGGGTTGGGAGTATGGAGAGCAGTATGGTCAAGGTGCAATGCCGTGGCCGGGAGTATGGAGAGCAGGATGGTCGAGGTGCAATGCCGTGGCCGGGAGTATGGGAGCAGGATGGTCGAGGTACAATGCCGTGGCCGGGAGTATGGAGAGCAGGGTGGTCGAGGTACAATGCTGGGGTCGGGAGTATGGAGAGCAGTATGGCCGAGGTGCAATGCCGTGGCCGGGAGTATGGAGAGCAGGATGGTCGAAGTACAATGCCGTGGCCGGGAGTATGGAGAGCAGGATGGTCGAGGTACAATGCCGTGGCAGGGAGTATGGAGAGCAGGATGGTCGAGGTACAATGCTGCGGTCGGGAGTATGGAGATTGCAGGATGGTCGATGTACAATGCCGTGGTCGGGAGTATGGAGAGCAGGATGGTCGAGGTACAATGCTGGGGTCGGGAGTATGGAGATTGCAGGATGGTCGAAGTACAATGCCGTGGTCGGGAGTATGGAGAGCAGGATGGTCGATGTACAATGCTGGGGTCGGGAGCATGGAGATTGCAGGATGGTCGAGATACAATGCCGTGGTCGGGAGTATGGAGAGCAGGATGGTCGATGTACAATGCTGGGGTCGGGAGTATGGAGATTGCAGGATGGTCGAGGTGCAATGCCGTGGTCTGGGTTGGAGAGGAGCGGAGGGTCAGAGGTAATAATAATAAATAATAATAATAGCATGTTTTTGTATAGCGCTGCTAGTTATACGTAGCGCTTTACAGAGACATTTTTGCAGGCACAGGTCCCTGCCCCGTGGAGCTTACAATCTACGTTTTTTGGTGCCTGAGGCACAGGGAGATAAAGTAATATAATTAACAAAAAAACACCAAACACAGCGCTTGACCTATAGCTTGCTTAGTGCTCAAATGTGAAAACACAATTTCTAAATAATGTGAACATATAATATACAAATGTGAATGTGCCAAAACATGACAAAGCAGCCTAAGGTTTCCTACAATGTTGGTTATCTCGTCAACCTGCACATATACAAAATAAAAAATAGAAAGGATACCTGGCGCTTAAAAAACAAAAGTGTCCATAGAGTGCAGTTCTTGAAAAGTCCAAATAATATCCCAACCAAAGAACCAGATTGCTGTTAATTCCGAATGTTCCCCCTATAAAGGGTTAAAAACAAAAAACACACAAATTGCGCAGTATGTCTGGACGAGTAAAAAAGAGACAATGTGAACACAGTGCACCTACTTACAAGATTTCTCTTGTTTCTTTCAATTGAGAGGATCTGTGCTTTAACCTCTTCTTCCCTGCTGTAGTCACGAATCCCACGTGGATTTTCTCAATCTTCTTCCTCTTTATTCTCTCCTAAAATAGATGGTGGATGGTATAGAGGGAGAGAGAGAGAATACAGCAGGATAGTGTAGATGGTACAAAACAATTTTATTAAAACCGTAAAAAACAGCCAAATGTGCACTCACATGTGGATGTACTACAAACTCAGTACTAGGATGCCGTCCGCAACTTTGTTCAGAAGTCCCTTCAGCCACAACTCAGACAGGGTAATGAAGTCTCCTCTCAGCAGTGTCTCATTGCTTTCAGCTCCCCCCACAGTTCGTGGTAAACTTCTGCGCTTGTTCCGCTGACACCTCCTGCGCGTCCTCTGTGTGACTGGGAACTTCCTCTACTGACGGCACCTCTAAGCTCCTCCCCCCTAACGCGTTTCGTGACGTGGGGACGCGGTGCGCAAAGTGGGGGGCTCGACCTCCAGGGGGGGTGCGAGATTACCGGCGGGGGGCACGAGGTTTACAGAGGCCCGCGCGCTTCCCGAAGGCCCTTAAATTAAGTGCCGGGAGAGCTGCAGGGCCTCTGTAAACCTCACTTGCAGTGATTCTGCCGGCACCTGGAGACGCGTCGCCATGGCAACGCGGCGTCAAATTACGCCGCGGGGTCATGTGACGTCACGTCCAGACGCCGGTAATCAAGGTAAGGAGGAGGAGGGAGGGGGAGGACATCCGGCAGGGGGCGCAGGGAAAAAAGTTTGCGCCCCCCTGCTCTTGAGTGATATTACAATTGACCAGCATCCACTAACAACAAACCCACGCGTTTCAGATTTACGGTATAGATATATATCTCATACAGTTAACATACTATTTCTGTTGTGGAAGATGTTACTCTATAGCTAGGACTTGAAGTGAGTCCTCTGCATATAGCGATCAGACACACTTAGTAGCACAGTACAGCTATACGCTATTTTTGGAGGTTTTAATAGAATTGTTTTCTAATATAAAAAAAAAATGTGGTTATTTTACATTTAGTGGAGGCGTGTGTGTGTCACATGGGATCTATCTCTCCCTATACAACGTTTTCACCTCGCCTTAGAATATAGCCAAACAATTTGAGACTTTCTATAAGAACCTTTATTCCCCAAAAAGTATTTCTTCCCAACATAAAGAGGAATTTGGGATAAAGATCTACCCCAAAAAATTTCAGATCAAGCACGAGTAGATTTGAACAATCCAATCCAGGAAACTGAGGTTCGGAAGGCTATCAATACCTTAAAATGTTTAAAAGCTCCAGGACCAGACGGTTTTGCAGCTGAATTCTATAAGACATTGGGTGAGAGTCTGCCTTGGGCAAGAGACCCCTTAACGAGACTATTTAACTATTTATTAAATGGTGACGAATGCCCTAGTAGCTTTACGCAGGCAGATATCAAAGTAATTCACAAGGCGGGCTGGAGCCCAGATGACGTGGCCTCATATAAACCAATTTCACTACTATTGATTATAAATTATATGCAAAGGTCCTAGCTGAAAGATTCAAGATCCATTTACCATCTATAATATCCCCAGATCAAACAGGGTTCACATGGGGCAGAAACCCTACTTCAAATATTAGAAAAGTGCTTGCTGCGATCCAACAGGTACAAAATACCATGTCTGCAATGTCCCCATGCCTTCTCAGTCTGGATGTTGAGAAGGCTTTTGATATGGTAGTGTGGGATCATTTATATACTGCTTTACAGAAATTTGGGAATTTACACTAACCCTAGAACTAGGGTTTTTGCGGGTAACTTCCCTTCACAAATATTCGATTTAAAGAGAGTGACTAGACAAGGTTGCCCACTATCTCCTCTACTATTTGCCATCGCACTGGAACCCTTGGCTATCTATTTGAGGAATGGTCAAGAATTTGAAGGGATAAGTATAGGGAAAACAGAGATTAAAATTGCCATGTACGTGGACAACACTTTATTGTTTATTAACAGACCCGAAGTTGCATTTCCTGTTATTCTGGAGACTTTAGATATTTATTTTGCAGCCTGAGAATGAAAAAATATTACAAAATCAGAAGCCCTGAACATAGGATTAAACAAAATATCGGCATGGCAAGAAAAATGCCCTTTTATAATAGCAACTAGCAGTATAAAATACCTGGGAATCTTGATACCGTCAAATCTAAAAAAATTGTACGATATAAATGTTAGTGTTGGTATAGCCAAATTATGCAAAAATCTAATAACACGACTGCTAAGCATGCTTGGGTGAATAGGACTCTTAAAAATTACAGGTATTCCAAGAATGTTCTATTTATTTTTGATGTTACCACTATTACTAAGGAAAAGAGACTCACAACGACTAAATAGAGAGATGTCAAACTTTATTTGGGGAGGCAAGAAGCATAGAATCAGTCTGGCAAAACTGAAATTGCATAAAGATACAGGAGGTTGTTCCCTCCCAGACCTCGAAAAGTTTAATTATCTTGTATGCCTTTCCATGTATATGATGTAAACATATCCCTTCTTTATATGATGTCTTGTTTCAATGTATATGTCAATCTACAATAAAGGATCATATAAAAAAAAAAAAAGCACATAGTAGCAGGGTTGGATCTGTGTGTGCGCTATACAAGACATTGAGATAGATACGTGAAACTGGGTTTTTGCACTATTGTAACAGGGTAATTATACATCGGGCTTCTCAGGTCCAGGTTTCCACCCTGAGAGTTTTTCAGCTTAATTTTGGCGCCTGAGACACCTACAGTACGGTAACTTATGTCATCATATAATACAGCATATTCATTCTCAGACAACAGGGAACGCCCCAAAGTCAGTGATACGTAACTAATAGGATTTTATCTTTAATTTGACAGGTGAGTATCGGAAGATAAAAGTAGAAGTGGAAGAAGCAGCAGAGGATTGCAAACCAGATGTGACTCCATCAGAGAAGAATGATGAAGGGATGGATTTCAGCAACTCCCTGATAGTGAAGACTGAAAATATGGAGCAGGTGGAAGCATCCATGGAACCTGAGGCTGTTTCAGAGCCGAGACAGATCTCGGGGGACAAACCTCTTATCTGTGATATGGTGAATCACCAGCGAACACACACAGGGGAGAAGCCATATCAGTGCCCCTCGTGCGATAAAAGATTTACAGAAAGTTCTGCCTTAATCAAACACAAGAGGACGCACAGCACTGACCAGCCATACAGATGCTCAGAGTGCAGTAGAAGCTTCATCCAGAATTCTGACCTCCTTAACCATATGAGGACACACACAGAAAGTGGAAACTTCCAGTGTCCTGACCCAGAAAAATCCGTGAGTAGTAGCTCTGACCCTCTCAGCTCACAAAAGGAGATGATCCGAGTTGCAGAAACTCCCTATACTTGTGCAGAGTGTGGAAAGGCCTTTAGTCAGTTGGCTTCTTTCATAAAACACCAAAAAGCTCACTCAGGACAGAGGCCTCACCAGTGCGCACTTTGTGACAAAAACTTCACTCAGCCTTCCGATTTAGTGAAGCATTTGAGGACCCACACAGGAGAGAGGCCTTATCAGTGTGCAGCGTGCGAAAAGGGCTTCATTCAGAAAACTGCCCTTGTTGTACACCAGAGGATCCATACAGGGGAGCGTCCTTTCCAGTGCTTCCATTGTGAGAAAAAATATGCACGAAGGTATACTTTGACCAATCACCAGATGACTCACACTGGGGAAAAGCCATATAAATGCGGTGACTGTGGGAAACGCTTTACTTGGAGATCAACTTTAATATTACACCAGATGATACACACAGGCGAGCGTCCCTATAAATGCTCACAATGTGACAGAGGGTTTATTCGGAACCGAAACCTGGTGAGGCATCAGAGAGCGCACACAAGATGGAAGAACTTGGATTCTAACCCTCTTGGTAATTGTCCCCCTTTGTCTCTGGCCCCCTGTTTGTAGCTCCACCCCCATTTTCTCGAGCTGCAGGAGGAAGGGACCGGGGAGAGGAGGTTGGGGGCTGAAGTTGAAGTCCCTGCGGTAGAATGCGGGCCACCTGTTTACCCACCAGTGCATTAAATGAACTAATGGAGTGACCCTTCTGATTGACCAGCTTTGTCAGCCAATCAATTAAAGCCAGAGAAATAGACTAGTTTAACCAACTGTATACGACTTGTAGTATAATTAAGAATTTGAATAACAAGTTTTGTTGTGTTAATTACTACTTTCCACTGTCTGCGCTGGATTATTAACGGGTCACATGCATAGGTTGTATGTCACATGCATAGGTTGTATGATATAGATAGAGATATAGAGATTTTTTTATTTTTTTTAAACTAGTAGTAGTATTCATACAATTGGTACCAACTAGTGGAGTGGCTTGGAGCACCTAGCCAACTTTGGGCGATGCTACTGCTTGACTGATGTCTCTTCTGAGCTGAAGGAGTCTGACCTGTGGTGGCAGCAGCACCAGATTCATCTGATCTGAGTCTGACCACATTGAGTGACTGACCTGTGTGTCCCTGGGCTGGGACCTGGCCTGGGCTCTACTGTACTGTCTATTATATTATAGCAGTATGTTAATAACAACAACACATTCAGTTCCAGGGGGGTTAAACTTATATATTATTTTGTTTCATCACCCACCAGTGTGCTACACAGTGCCACCACCAGCAGCAACTGCACACCCAGGGACACTGTGCCAGGCAGTGCCACCACCAGCAACCGCACACCCGGGGACACTGTGCCAGCCAGTGTCACCACCAACAGCAACTACACACACAGGGACACTGCGAGAATGACATATATTATTCACCTCTTTCTAAATATATATTATTACTAGGATAATTAGTGAGAGATTGGAGACCTTTCCTCTGTGTGTATATATATATATACAGCTCAATCCTGCTATAATGCGGATCCGCTTATAACACGGTGTGAGCGTGGCTCCCATTTTTTAAAAGCTAAGCTTTTTTTTTTCAAAGCTTTATTGCTAACGGAAACGGACACACACAGACAGGATTTCGCTCACACCTCATTATGCAAAACTACCGCTTATGCATTCACTCTGGCACTTCCTTCTAATCTGCCCACATAGCACCTTTTGTATTAGATACAGCATCCTTCTGAGGCTGCAGTTTACAATCACTAACCATATGCAGCCTTCTTTGTGTTACTGCTAGGAGTTACAGGCCCAAATATTCTACATGGGGCTCATTTAATATTTCCCCTTTGTGCTTGAACCACATGCAGTTTGAAAACACAACAGCTCATAGCTGTAACATAGCACCAGATACGAATATCATGTGTTACAGAAACCACTCAAACCAACATAAAACTGGAAACGAGTCCCAGATGTTCCTAGTATATGTAAAGAGAGAATATATAATCTTCTCACCTGTATTTGTAAGATGCATTTGGATGGTTTCATTTGGCCCCCTCTTCCACTGCGTGGGGGTGCCGCCAGGTTCCCTGATTGCGACGGCCATTTTTTGTTTTTCTCTCTACTATTCAATGCTTTATTGCTACCAACACACGGAGACAGACACACGGAGACAGACACACACACACACGCGCGATGGCTGACCTGTGGTGTCGGATCTCCAGCACCCTGCTCTGGGTAAGTCCTGTGTGGGGGTGTCGCCGAGTCCCCTGATCGCGGCGGCCATTTAAATTTTTTTTTTTATTGCAATACCAATTATAACAGGGTTCAGCTGTACCAGTTTACTAGTTATTAGTATTACTGTTACTACTAATAAATACCACAGTCCAGTGTCAACACACCACCCCACTGATTATACAATTACTAGTATAACTAACTGTATGCCACTAGCAGTAGTATCATTAATAAGAATTTGACTAACAAGTTGTGTTAAAATAATTATTACTTTACACCGTCTGCATTAGATATCTGACTTGTCACGTGCATATGATTTTTTTTTTACGAACACTATTAGTAGTATACTTCAATTGGTAAGTAACTAATGGAGTGGCTTGTGGCTGAGTGGTGGGTTGCTCGGTGGGGGAGAGAACTGTACTTCCCCCCCCCCCCCCCCACTCTTCCCCCACGCCTAGACAATGAACCACCTGGTTTTTTTTGTGTAAATTCTTTATTTCTCCGCTTTTACATTAATCAACAGTTACATAGAGTGGTAACATCCATGAAAAATTAAAGCATATAGTGGATGTTGAGAACACTATTACATACATAAAAACTTAAAAGAGAATTAGTGGGTAAATAATATTAATAAAGAATACACAATATAAAAGCTCCGAGAAAACAGCAGGGGAAGCCCTGAAGTCAGAGATAAGCAACTGATAGGATTTTATCTTTAATTTGACAGGTGAGAATCGGAAGAAGGTAGAAGTGGAAGAAGCAGCAGAGGATTGCAAACCAGATGTAACTCCATCAGAGAAGAATGAAGAAGGGACGGATTTGAATAGCTCCCTTGTAGTGAAGACTAAAAATATCGAGCAGGTGGAAGGAGCCATGGAACATGAGGCTGGTTCAGAGCAGAGACAGATCTCGGGGGGACAACGACATATCTGCAGCCACTGTGAGAAAAGCTTTAGTTGCTATGCTTCTGTGGTGAGACACCAAAAGTTGCATAAGGTGCAAAAGCCTCATCAGTGTACTCACTGTGAGAAGACCTTTATGAAGAGGGCAGATCTGAAGAACCACCAGAGAACCCACACTGGAGAGCAGCTGTATCAATGCATAGACTGCGAGAAAAACTTCAGAAAACCTTCAACTCTCATCATCCACCAGAGGATGCACACAGGCGAGAGGCCGTATAAGTGCTTGGACTGTCCAAAAAGCTTCAATGATAGGTCAGTACTGAATAAGCATCGCAAGACACACACAGGCGAGAGGCCTTATCACTGCTCCATGTGTGAGAAAAGCTTTATCGAGAACTCTGATCTGGCGAAACACCTGCAGACACACACAGTGGAGAAGCCATTCCAGTGCCCCTCGTGCGATAAAAAGTTTGTAAAAAGCTCCACCTTAATCAGACACAAGAGGATGCACAACACTGACCGGCCATACAGATGCTCAGAGTGCAGTAAAAGATTTATCCAATATTCTGGCCTCATTAACCATATGAAGACACACAAGGAGATGGAAACTTCCAGCGTGCTGACCCAGAAAAATTTGTGAGTAGTAGCTCTGACACTCAGCTCACACAAAAGTAGATGATCCGAGTTGCAGAAACACTCTATACTTGTGCCGAGCGTGGAAAGGCTTTTAAATCAGTGGACTCTTTTTTTTTTTTTACAGTCTCAGTCACGTTTATTAAAGATCGTGTGGTGTAACGAGAGTGATACAAGTTATACAGGGGGACAGTTATCCTGGGGACACAACCAGGCCGGGGGACGACACGCAGGCTGGGGGGGGGGGGGGCAAGATCAGTGGACTCTTTTAATAAAACACCAACAAACCTGCTCAGGACCGATGTCTCGCCAGTGCACACATTGCAGCAAACACTTCACTCAGAACTCCGATTTAGTGAAGCATTTGAGGACCCACACAGGAGAGAGACCTTATCAGTGTGCAGCGTGCGAAAAGGGCTTCATTCAGAAATCTGACCTTGTTATACACCAGAGCAGGGGTGTACAAACTGGGAGAACGTAAGATTTCGTTGGGGGGGGGGGGGGGCATTGTGAGGCAGGCGGGGGGAGGAGCATACGCCAGAGGTCCGACCCGGAAGTCTTTCTTCCGGTGTCTATGCTGCTACAGCGCGCTCCTCCCTGGCCATCCTGCTCTGCCTCAGGGCAACTTATTCCTCCGCCGGCTGCTCCTCTGCTTCACTCTGGTGGCGCACCACTGCCACGTACCCTCATCTCCCCCCGCCTGCCTCTATCACCACCCTGGAGCTGGGGGAGGGAGCTGATGAGGGGGGATAGAGATGAGATCAGGGAGATGATAGGGGGGGGGATATTTTCAACAGTAGGGGAGCCAGACAGGTGCCATAAAAATGAAGAAAAATAACATAGCGCAAATGTGATAATAAAGCGTGGACGTCCAACCCGGGAAAAGGGAAGTGACGTCGATCGAGGCCGCGGACGCAGGGAGCAGCTGCAGTGAGGTCGCGACAAACTACAGACTGTGATGCCCTGTTTATCCAAATGCCCGATTTATGCTGACACTATGTAAGCCTCCATTTTATTTCTGTGCTGATAAATCTGTTTATAGTCTGCACTATTGGTTCTTTTCTTCTGTTTGAGCTCCTGAAGGTTCCTGTGCACTACCCCTGGAAGAACTTACCACTGTGTGGGATCTTGCCTATTATTCTGCTCCACTTGTGAGTAGAATACCTACAGATCACTTAACTTTTTCACCTTTATTATCAAATTTGCACAAAAATGGGATGTGTGCCGAGCATCCACGTTCTAAGTGAAACTTCTTTGCCTTGTGTCACTGAAATGGTATGTAACGGGTATTCCCTCTATCCCAATCACAGATACCGTGTGTGGGTGGAAACCTATGTGTTACCAGGTGTGGTGCAGTATACCTGTCAGGCTCACAGGAGGTCTGAGCCTCCGCCAGTGAGGTGAATCCTCTGGAACGTTCTCTGTTTCAGCGCCTCCACCTGTGTAGGGATCTAGGGATGTAGAAGGTTGCCTACACAGGACCTGCATATACAATAACCACATACACAGGAATGTATATAACCACTTTACTGTAACGCAGAATAATCACACACTTATAATACTAATACTTCCCCTAGAGGGTAACTCCACAATATAACTCAGTCCCAAGTGTCCTTCACTCCACTAGGAGTGTACCTGCCCACCACCGTGTACACAGCCTAACCCCTTTGTCCCGTGGTCAGCGCTGCCACTATGTGAATCAGAAAAAAGGGAAGGGAACACAAAGTGATTGTGGCCCTCAAAGAATTCACTAAACTGCACACCACTAGGTGTAAAAATTTACTTTTATTAAATTACTTAAAACATATATTACCAAAGGATTGTGTAACGTGAATTAAACAGTATCGAGCATCTATGTCAATGAATAAATATAGCTTACAATCCCAATTACCCAGCTAATGATGGTGGGATAGGTGGCATATGATGCTATAAGTCAGGGTGTAACCCCTTCTGGATCAGCCTGCAGACCAGATGGTAGGTGTATAGGAGCCAGCGAGAGTGAATAAATACTAGTGCTTGTAGACAGCAGGCTTAGCAATAGTGCTCAATGTCATGCAGTAGCTGCAAAGGCAAACAACATCTTATCTTGCCTTAAACGGGCAATGGATGTAAGGGAAGTAAACAATGATGCCCCTTTATAAAGCATTAGTAAGACCACACCTTGAATATGAAGTACAATTTTGGGCACCACTCCTTAGAAAAGACATTATGGAACTAGAGAGAGTGCAGAGAAGAGCCACCAAAATAATAAAGGGGATGGACAATCTAACTTATGAGGAGAGACTAGCTAAATTAGTTTTAGTTACATTAGAGAATAGGTGTCTAAGAGGGGATATGATAACTATGTGCAAATATATTTGGGGACAGTACAAGGAGCTTTCAAAAGAACTATTCATCCCACGGACAGTACAAAGGATTCGGGGCCATCCCTTAAGGATGGAGGAAAGGAAATTTCACCAGCAACAAAGGAAAGGGTTCTTTACAGTAAGGGCAGTTACAGTGTGGGATTCATTACCCATGGAGACTGGGATGGTAGATACAATAGATTTGTTCAAAAAAAGGTTGGACATCTTTTTAGAAAGGAAAGGTATATAGGGATATACCAAATAAGTATACATGGGAAGGATGTTGATCCAGGGATTAATCCGATTGCCAATTCTTGAAGACAGAAGGATGAATTGAACAGATTAAGATCTTCCTGGTAGTTAGCTAATGTCAACATGCTGCAAACCTACAGTCTGCACTGAAAGCGCCAGTCAGTGTGAGCACTGTAACTTTGACGCATCACGCACCAGTAAAGAGCTTTGCTGCTCCTATGCAAAGCAAATCAGAGGCTTCCGTGTAGAAGCAAACTTTGACCAGGACCTGCGCCGAGGACAGGAGGCAGCAGAGCACGGAATACACACTGCGCAGTTTCTGGAGTTACTTTGGGAGTGGGTGGTTCCAGTAACCAGCGCTCCGGGCTGCTGACCTGTTTGTTTGTGCCCGCTGCGGGTCTACATGCAGACAGACGAGGAAGCAGTGGGGAGAGGACACTACAACTCCTGAGGTCTCAGGGAATATGACTGGTACGCATGCGCAGCCATTGTTGATTACTTGTGCAGGACAATTCCGCACATGCGCAGTCACTCACTTCCGTTACTAGTTCCGTTCCCATTTTCAGTTTTTTTCTCTCGTATGTATGTTAAATATATGTAGCCCTGTGTAATTTTGGGGTTACATGCCTTTCTCCTCCTGGGCAATAATCCCTGTTAAAAGGGCAGGTTTGCCAGGAGTAATCATGAGGTTTGCCCTCATCCCCTATGATGTGTATTGTGTAGTGAAGGAAGTGACATCATGCTCTGTGTCCAATTACAGTGACACAGGGGTGGTGCCTACTGGAGCTATATAGTATGCAACACTTCCTGAATTTAGTGTGTGTGAGTGTCTCATCCCACCTGAATGAGACTGTCTGACCCAACACACTGCCAGGGCTCTGGTAGGGATTGTGGCCCTCCCTTAGGGGAGAGGTGGGCAGACTATTCCCCTTACTCTATTAGAGAGTAAGGGAAGAGAAAGGACAGCTTCTAGGGCCCTGACTAGGAGTGGTGTCCAGGGACTTCCTTGAGGGGGGCAACCTTTATGATGAGCGGCTAGAGACAGGCCGCAATGATGGGCAGTCTGCCACTAATGATGTTAATAAAGAATGTCCAACATGAAAGAACCTTCTTGCCTGAGAGTGGAGTCATTCGGGGAGAAGCTGCACCCAGAGGTTCTCTTTCAGAGACTCCTCCCTGCTGTCGTGGGGACCTGGAAGAGATGGAGGCGCTGTACCAGAAGTGAGTAGTTCTCAGCATTACCTCATGAGCCAGTCCTGATGTATTTCCCCATATCACCGCGGAAGACTCAGGAGTTCTGCAAGCCAGCAGGTACACCACACTACATTACATGTAACATGGGGCAGTTTCCTCACGTAAGGGGCCAATGTGGGATTGGGGGGGGGGGAAAACACTGTTACATTTTTGGAGGCACTGCTGAGATAATCAGGACAGGCTTTTAGCTAGGCGAACTGATGTAGGAACATGTATGCTACCAGGAAAATGCTGCAGAGAGAAGGGAGCCTAGGGGTAGTCAGGGGTAGAATATCTGCTTGCAAAGCACACCCTAGATGCCCCTGTATGGTGTGAAGTAGATCTGGAGACAGGGCTATTGCTGTTCTAGTCACCTTGAGGCAGCTAGTCGTAGGATGCCTAAGGGGGGGTAGTCTGGTTAACGTGGGTCAGGAACTCCTGAGAGGGTCTGCGCTAGGTGTAGCCAACAGTAGGTGATGCCCTAAGTACTGCATGGAGAAGCCCAGAGTACTTCTAGCCAGTAACCCGACTACTAACCACAGAGCACGTATACTGGACTGATATCGTGTGCAGCATACACAAGAAAGAGTTTAGCATAGCCTGAGGTAGTGCAACACAACTGAGTAAGACACACTTGCGATACATGTAGATGTGCACTGGCATACTTTATTGCATCAAAATGGCGACTGCCCAGCATAGGAGCAACATGTAGGATTGCAGAGAAAAAGTAAAGATGGCGACTATAGGTGATGAGGTCCCGTGCAATGCGGAGTGCCCGAAATGGCGGTTCATGCCAGAGATGGGAAGCGCACATGCTGTGCGGACAGCGGAGGAACCGTGTGTGGAGACGCCTATACTGAGTAGGCTTTGGAGTGGCGCGAAAGCTGTGGCCGCGCCTTTATTGTCCTGCCTGAATTCCCGGTGTGCAACCCAGGAGTATAGCTGTGAGGACATTGTAATTATGTGTGAGAAGGCAGATGGAGTATCTGATTGCCAGGCAGTGATTACTACTCAAGTCACAACTGCTGTTAGTAGGGATTGCAGAGCGAACCAAAATGGCGGCTCCCGCTTCCCTGGGAGACTGCGTGGGCTGTGTACAGAAAATGATTTTGCAGGAACCTGGCCGAGTGTGGCGTGAAAAAGAGAACCCCACCCTGATTGGGGACGTGGCGTGAAAACCATGGCCACGCCCTCGTGTGATGTGACAGGCTCAGAGCCGATTCTGGGTCATGATGTGAAGCTGTTGGACCCTCCTCTAATCTCCACCAGAGGGAGAGGTCACTGCATCTGCCAATGGAAGTCTGAGCTGACTGAGGGAGGGGCTGGATGTGCGCTTCCTGTCCCTCAGTTGCGAAGAGCTGGTGAGCAAGAGAGACTGTTGTGCCATGTGTCTCCCTTACCCAGTGCAACTACTAACTGTGCCATGGCGGACTTTGACATACACCCCTACCAACTTTCAGGAGGCCTAGTGGAAGTGAAGACGGGTGATCGAGAGATTCTTCAGTGTCTATGTATGCAGTGTAGACTACCGGGCGGAGAAGCCAGTACGACGGCGAGATGCCCTCAATGCGGCATCCACTACTTGTGGGCCGTGGAGCCGTTCATGCCTGGGCACGCGGAGGCGGGAGGAGATACAGCCATGCTGACGGCTGGGGCCTTGCCAAAAATCAAGAAAGAGGAGGTTGATCCCAGAGAATGGGGATCGCTACTAATGATGGTGCCCAAGAAGGAGGCGCTGAGGCCTGCAACCACAGCGAGAACCTGGAACCTCGCTGTCTGTACCCTGCGGAGGTACCCTTACCGTCATCGGCATCCTCCTCGTCGGACGATGAGAACGGAAGCCGTGCATCGGTGGTGATGCGCCTACACTACAGCGTTGCTGAAAAGAAGGAATAGCTACTTACCAGTGACCTCGAGCTGTTGAATATAGAAATTCCCCAACAGCACGTGCTGGTGCGGCCGGAGTAGCGGAAGAGTCCCGTGGCTGTGGCGACTCTGAGCGTGTCGGAGGAAAAGGATCCCATCGCAAGCCAGCGGAGTGGTGAGATACCCTCTTACCTTCCACAGGCTCCGACCAAGGCCCAAGTGGAGCTGAGGGGCGACATCGAACATCCGGTGATGGACGTCGAGATGGAGGAGGAAGTTCAGGTGGGGGACCCCAACCAAGATGGCACGACCTCGCGAGAGGATGACGATGTCACTTCCGGTAGCCCCAGCGGAGCCGACCGGAAGCATCCGTCAGCGCAGCTGATCAGTACCAGCCTGTCCCAGAAAGAAATGGACCGTTATCGGCAAGCGGTGAAGAATCGGGGCAACAAGAAGAGTGGTGAGCCTGCTCTGCCCAAAGTCACAACGGGTCGTGGCATAGCCAAGTTGTTAATTACGCTGCCGCAACATAAGAACACTTCCCCATTCTCTTTGCCCAAGGCCACTGCCCCTATCATGTCTCCCTCGGGGTCCCGATCGAGCCAAGGGTGGTCTGGGGAGTCACGGGACACGTTGGAGGAACGGCCTGGGTCGGCCATGGACTGGGGGGACTGTTTTACGTCTGATGAGGGGTCAGGGAGGGAAGTAGTACCTGCTGTGACACCCCCGAAAATGAATCCCACAAATTATACCCATATTGTAAGGGGAAGGCCAAAACGTTATGGGACTGCCACCCGTTCAAGTACTACATCTGGTGTCTCTTCTGGTGGAGAGACTGAAGGGCCTGAGACTGCGTTAGTAGTAAAGAAGCAATTCTCGGAGCATAGCACCAAGTGGTGGGCCCCGTTGTATGAGGGGTATTCTGAGTGGTTGGACCACACTAGGTCCATCTTGATGCGAGGAGATGTAGTTGATCACTGGTGGGATGTGGGTGAATACTCGGCTGAGGAAAGCCACGAGGATTTATTGAGGAGATGGGATGAAATCCAAAAGGGAATAGTCATCCCAAAGGGGTCCTCTATATTGTATGATCTCATTGCCCCTGAAGAACCACTGTCATGGGTACTGCCAGGTAAAGCAGGGAATAACAGGCCAGTGAGGATAAGCAGGGCTGAGAGGGCCATAGTAGTGAGATATAAGCAATCTCATGGATTGGAGTATCCTTATGTTCCCGAGCCCCTAATGCAGGAGATTGAGGACAATCGGGGTACCTGGCTAAGGGAAGCAGTGGAGGACTACCTCAAGTCAAAGTCTAGTTACTCAGAACACCAAACAGAGGCTAGGATATGTTATCTGATGCGGGTTTGGAGTGTCGGCCGCAACATTTCATGCATAAGATGGAGTATAGACCAGAAAATGGACCGCCTAGATCATACAGTATTACAATTGTTGATCACAACGGGCGAGAGGTAAATAGCCTGACCCCAGACATTACTATTGAAGTTTGGATTCTCCTAGGGAGTAATCCTAGTAGTACACTATCTGTGGTAATATGAGGTTCTGAATACAGTAATGCAGTTATGGTGATTAGGCATTATGTTGAATTATGTATGGTGTGTGCCAATGTATTTGTATTGATGATACTGTTGTTCCCTGTATGTTTTGCAGTTGCCTGTTTGAAGGAAGGCCCCGCAAATTTAGGACCAAGTGGGGACCATTGGATCCACCAGAGGGAGATTGTAGCCCTGTGTTATTTTGGGGTTACATGCCTTTCTCCTCCTGTGCAATAATCCCTGTTAAAAGGGCAGGTTTGCCAGGAGTAATCATGAGGTTTGCCCTCATCCCCTGTGATGTGTATTGTGTAGTGAAGGAAGTGATATCATGCTCTGTGTCCAATTACAGTGACACAGGGGTGGTGCCTACTGGAGCTATATAGTATGCAACACTTCCTGAATTTAGTGTGTGTGAGTGTCTCATCCCACCTGAATGAGACTGTCTGACCCAACACACTGCCAGGGCTCTGGTAGGGATTGTGGCCCTCCCTTAGGGGAGAGGTGGGCAGACTATTCCCCTTACTCTATTAGAGAATAAGGGAAGAGCAAGGACAGCTTTTTATTTTATTTATTTATTTATAAAGTATTTTACCAGGAAGTAATACATTGATAGTTACCTCTCGTTTTCAAGTATGTCCTGGGCACAGAGTTAAGATAAATAATACATGGTTACAAATAGTTACATAAATGAACAGGGTATACATTATACACAAGACATTGCATGCACAGTTAAAGATAATAAATATTATGGGCGTATGAAACAGTTACAGACCAGATTAAAATGTGTGACAGCCTTAGATTTGAAAGAACTTAAACTGGTGGTGGATGTGAGAGTCTCTGGTAGGTTGTTCCAGTTTTGGGGTGCACGGTAAGAGAAGGAGGAACGTCCGGATACTTTGTTGAGCCTTGGGACAATGAACAGTCTTTTGGAGTCTGATCTCAGATGATAGGTGCTGCATGTGGTAGGGGTGAGAGCTTGTTCAGGTAGCTGGGTAGCTTGCCCATAAAGAATTTGAAGGTAAGACAGGAAAGGTGAACTTTGCGCCTAGACTCGAGTGATGACTAATCTAGTTCTTTGAGCATTTCGCAGTGATGTGTGTTATAGTTGCATTGGAGAACAAAACGACAAATTGAATTGTAGAGGGTGTCAAGTTTGCCAAGGTGGGTTTGAGGTGCCGAGCCATATACTATGTCTCCATAGTCAATAATTGGCATTAACATCTGCTGTGCAATACGCTTTCTGACCAGGAGACTGAGGGAGGATTTGTTCCTGTAAAGTACCCCTAGTTTGGCATAGGTCTTGGTTGTCAGGGTATCAATGTGCATTCCAAATGTTAAGTGGGAGTCCAACCACATGCCCAGGTATTTAAAACTAGTAACAGGAGTTAGGGTGGTGTTAGTGTTGGTTCTAATCTGGAGCTCAGTTGCTGGAAGCTTTAAAAATGTAGTCTTGGTCCCAAATACCATTGTTATAGTCTTGTCAGTGTTTAAAAACAGTTTGTTTTGGGAAATCCAGTTTTCGAGTCTCAAAAAGTCAAACTGAAGTACGTATTCAAGGTCGGAGAGGCTATGGCTGTGTGCATATAAGATTGTGTCATCTGCATACATTGAAGCTTCCTTACAAGCTGTGGGAAGATCATTGATGAACACTGAGAAGAGTAGGGGCCCCAGAACAGAGCCTTGCGGGACGCCACAGGTGATATCCAGGGGGTTGGAGTTAGAGCCTGAGATGGACACATGTTGGGATCTACCTGATAGGTAGGACTGAAACCAGTTTAAAGCATGCTTCCCTATTCCACAGCTCTGGAGTTTGTTAAGCAGGATAGCATGATCAACAGTATCAAAAGCCTTTGCAAAATCTAGGAATATTGCACCAGTGTGTTGACCACGTTCCATTCCACACTGGATTTCATTGCAAACTTTTAGCAGGGTAGTTACGGTGGAGTGTTTGGGGCGAAAGCCAGATTGGAATTGGCTAGCGAAATTTGTCTTGGTATAGTAATCGCTTAGTTGGGAGTGGACACATTTTTCCATGACTTTGGATAGGATTGGGAGAAGGGAGATTGGCCTGTAGTTTGAGACAGTGTTTTTGTCCCCACTTTTGAAGATTGAGACAACTCTAGTAGTTTTCCAGGTCTTGGGGATATGGCCTGCAGACAGGATAGAGTTGACTATGGAAGCAATTGGTTTGGCAATGGCTGGGGCACCAAGTCTTAGGCACCTAGATTGTAGTAAGTCCGGTCCACATTGGCTGCTTAGTTGTAATTTGAGGAGCGCTTGTGTAAGCTTCTAGGGCCCTGACTAGGAGTGGTGTCCAGGGACTTCCTTGAGGTGGGCAACCTTTATGATGAGCGGCAAGAGACCGGCCGCAATGAAGGGCAGTCTGCCACTAATAATGTTAATAAAGAATGTCCAACATGAAAGAACCTTCTTGCCTGAGAATGGAGTCATTCGGGGACACGCTACACCCAGAGGTTCTCTTTCAGAGACTCCTCCCTGCTGTCGTGGGGACCTAGAAGAGATGGAGGCGCTGTACCAGAAGTGAGTAGTTCTCAGCATTACCTCATGAGCCAGTCCTGATGTATTTCCCCATATCACCGCGGAAGACTCAGGAGTTCTGCAAGCCAGCAGGTGCACCACACTACATTACATGTAACATGGGGCAGTTTCCTCACGTAAGGGGCCAATGTGAGATTGTGGGGGGGGGGGGTTTACACCGTTACATATAGAAACAACCTTCTTCTACTCAAACTATCCCTTAACTATTCTCAGCATTTCAGCCTCCCACAACCATCCGCCTCCCAGGCTCCCATGTCCCTGCTAAGGGTGCTGCTTCGCATCCCTATCTCTTATCCTAAAGTTCGGTCGTATGTGAGACCCCTGTGTGCCGGGGGGGTAGCAGTCCTTCCGTCTGCCTGTTGTTTCTCTCTGCCCCTGCCGGCGGATCTCCGGCCGCCATCTTGTGGTTGGAGCCGCTTGAGTTTCCTTCAGGACCTCCTCACGCGAGAGTTCCCAGCTCTGCCTTCATGACGTCGGGTAATTCCGCCCATACGCCGGGGGACCGTGGGTGTAGCAGCAAGATGGTTGCCAGTCCTGGGTAAGTGCTGTTAGGGCGATGTGGTGTCAGGATCAACTAAAGCTCGGAACCATTGAGCAACTTTTATAACAGGTAAGGTCTGTTTAACAGTATCTCCCTCTGATCACTTGGGACTACGGGATTGGCTGCCCCTGCCTTTCGCTCTCGCTTCCTTCCAGGATGGCTCAGGGGTTGCTGCTTCCAATGGCATCTCCTCTGGGACTTTCACTTGTAGTCCAATCTTCTTCAGTAACGACTCCCCATCCTCCAGATGGCGCAGAGTGGTCGCTGCTCCGTTTTGCACCACAAGTAGTCCGAACGGGTAAAGCCACCGATAGCGGACCCCTTCATCACGCAGTACTTTAGTGACTGGGCCAGTTGCTTTCTTTTAAGTAGGGTGGTAGGAGAGATATCCTGAAAAACCTGCATTTTACATTCCTCAAACTCTGTATTATTGCGGGTAATCTGGCAGAATTTCTCTTTAATTTTAAAGAAGTGGAACCGCGCTATGATGTCGTGGGGGGGAGGGGGGTCCCCCTGTTGTGGCCGTGTCCTTAGGGCTCTGTGGCAGCGATCTAAGTGCAGGTCCTGCTCTGTTTTGTCTGGCATGAGTTGCTGCAGCCAGCGGCTGACGAAGTCCTCTGGGTCATTAATTGTTTCGGGGACCCCTCTGATCCGCACATTGTTCCTCCTCTCTCTATTCTCGGCATGCTCTTGGCAGTCTGACAATTCAACTACAATCTCTTTGACTCGTGCGAGTTCTTTCTCGGATTTATGCAGGGATTTTATAGTGGAGTCCAGCTTTTTCTCGAGTGTGTCGGTTCTCTCTCCTATCCCATTAATGTCAGCCCGCAGCTCGGACTGGAAGCATTTTTTAATTTCATCACAGAACTCCCTCATGTCCCGTCTTCCCATAACGTGGTGTGACAGAAACCAGGGGATGGTAATTAATTCCATATATAGGGCTCCCAGGATGCTGAACAGTTTCTATCCTGTTTAGGCTGGAAAGTGCAGCCTCAGAATGCATGCACTCCATCCCACAGTTTGGCAAGTGCTGGAACTGAGGGGTGAGGGATCCAGACCAGAGTTTGTCTGCTGCCTGATTTCTGTCACCTGTCCTGCTAGATGGAAATCAGGTATGTAAGGCTGATTTCCTGGTTCCTCTCCCCGGTCCCCAAGAGACTGGAGGCAGGACGGCTGCTGGAAGCAGAGAGGGGAAAAGCCTCTCCCCAAACAGGTTAAATCATTTTGTACCTTTATCAAATTGCAAAGTTTCTTATTTTTGTTTGTTGGAAGTGGATAAGCCGCCCAATCCCAGTCAGGGTAAAACCTCAGTTAAGTTATTGCTCAGGTGAGCAGGCTTTTGTTTTGCTTGTGTTTCTTATGTATGCAGTGTGGCAATCTCAGTGCCTGGGACTGAATAAACCAGGCAGTAGCCTGTTTAAAGGAACAGCACGTTACGCCTCGTCAT
This sequence comes from Ascaphus truei, assembly GCF_040206685.1. Taxonomy (NCBI): domain Eukaryota; kingdom Metazoa; phylum Chordata; class Amphibia; order Anura; family Ascaphidae; genus Ascaphus; species Ascaphus truei. Next base: position 468,944,240 of record NC_134484.1, read on the forward strand.
TTAACCTACCCTAAAAGACCGTGTTCTAACAGTCCTGGACAGACGGCGGAGCCCCGGAGTAAGCCGTTTGTCACATATAGTGGAGAATGCGGGCAGAACACTAAAAGGTCTGCGGGTAAAAGAACTTTAAAAAAAAAAAGATTTTTTTTTCTCTTTTTCTTCCCCCCAAACAAGATGGATGACGTGGTGAGTGCGTTGGTACGCAATGTTGCTGCCCAGAAAGAGACAAATGAAACCCAGCAACAGGCGAATGCAGCCCTGCAAAGCGCGAATGCAAACCAGCAACAGACAAATACAAACCAGCAACAGACGAATGCACTCCAGCAACAACTGCTAACAGAACTGCAAAACGCGAATACAACCCAGGAAGAGACAAACCGCTTGCTGAGAGAGGAGCAACAACGGTTCGCCCAGGGCTTACAGCAGTGACTCAAGATCCTGAGAGAGACTATCATTAAGACCCCACTGGCAGACGGAGCCCCAGGCCTGAAAATGACCAGGGCAAGCCACTACCTTCAGAAGATGGGGCCCTCGGATGATGTTGAAACCTATCTTCTCACTTTTGAACGCACGGCACAGAGAGAGGGTTGGCCAGAAGCTGAGTGGGCCAGTCTAATCGCACCTTTCTTAAGCGGCGAACCCCAGAAGGCTTACTTTGATCTAGAGCCAGCCGAAGCTAACGTCTATGCAAAACTGAAGTTCGAGATCCTCGCCCGCCTTGGCGTAACCATGGCTGTTCGCTCCCAAAGGTTCCACGCATGGTCCTTCACGTTGTATAAAGCCACCCGAAGCCAGATGTATGACCTCATCTACCTTGCTCGGAAGTGGCTACAACCCGAGATCAACTCAGCAAGCCACATCGTGGAACGGTTGGTCATGGACCAGTTCTTGAGGAAACTTCCCTCTGCCCTATGCCGTTGGGTCAGTCAGAGTGACCCCCACAATGCAGATGAGCTGGTGGCCCTCGTAGAAAGGTACAATGCAGCAGAAGAGCACCCGCAACCCGTAGTCATGGAGCATCCCCACTACCCAAGGTTCCAGGACTCTTCCAGAGATGGTAAAAGGATACCAGGGTTAAGTGGGGCTGAAGAGCGACGACCGCCTTCACACAGCACCAGCAACAGTGGCTCGCATACTAAGGGCAACAGCCAACATGGGGAGCCGAAAAAGGGCTCTAAGTGGGACACAGACTATGTACCTAAATGTGTAAATTGTTATGAGAGGGGCCACACCGCGAAAGTCTGCCAACTAAATGCTGAACCAATGCAATGCAACAGTGTTGAACCTTATTCGTTGTGGTCTCAATGTATGGGCCCTAGCCCAGAGGACCCCTTGAATAACCATCTCTGGGCATTTGTAAAGGTAAATGGTAAGAGGGTTCGGGCACTTCTTGACTCTGGGAGTATGGTTACACTAGTGTCCAAATACCTGTTGCCCATTGGGAAGAAACAGGTAAACAGTTCACAAAGAGTGGCAATTTGTTGTATACATGGGGATAATCACGAATATTCCACTGTTGATGTTCTTATTGAAACAGAGTTTGGTTCTTTAGATTGCAAAGTGGGTATAGTACCCAAACTGGCACATGATGTGTTAATAGGGACCGATTTTCCCCATTTTCTAAAAATGTGATCCTCCTCTCAGAATAGCGCCCAGAGTTCAATAGCGGACCATAAAGAAGTAACAGAAGAAACAAATCCTTTCCCTTTTTCAGAAATGGAGGTTGACGAGGGCCCATATAAAAAGGGGAAAGAGGAAGAGTGCTGTAAAATTCCCTTTCCCATGGCTACCTTGGTAGGGAATACCCCAAATCAAGATGTTGAACAGGCGCTTACCACCCCTGAACAGGGTATGACCTTCGCTGACCTAGCGTTCATTCCTGGGAGTTTTAAGGTGGCCCAGTTGGAAGACCCCACATTAGCCGAAGCAAGGGGGAATATACGGGAACAGAATACAGTAGTACCCCTGGCCAATCAGATAGGTCACTTGCCTACCCCTACTTCGAGGTAGAAAATGAACTAGTATATCGGGTTGATAGGAGGAAATCCATTATAACTAAACAATTGTTGGTACCACGGACATTCCGTAATGTAGTATTAAACCTCGCACATAGTCACCCATTGGGGGGACACCTAGGGGTGGAAAAGACAAAAGAAAAGATTCTCCGAAGCTTCTATTGGCCTGGGGTTCTGGCAGAAATTACCAATTATTGCTCCTCATGCCCAGAATGTCAGATCACCGCCTCGTTCAAAGCGTATCGTAGCCCATTGGTACCCCTTCCCATAATAGATGTACCATTTGACCGGATTGCTATGGATCTAGTAGGACCCCATATAAAGTCTGCTTGGGGACATCAGCATATATTGGTAATATTAGATTATGCCACCCGATATCCGGAGGCAGTTCCCCTACGTAGCACCTCTGCTAAAAACATAGCAAAAGAGTTAATAGTTCTGTTTACCCGGGTCGGAATTCCTAAAGAGATCTTAACTGACCAGGGAACACCATTTATGTCCCACGTAACAAAAGAGTTATGTAAACTCCTATGAATCAAGCATCTCAGAACCTCAGTCTATCATCCACAAACAGATGGTTTAGTGGAACGGTTCAATAAAACCTTAAAGAGCATGTTACGCCGGGCGGTCGATAAGGATGGGAAAAACTGGGATTGTTTGTTACCATACCTGTTATTTGCCATTAGGAAGGTTCCCCAATCATCCACAGGCTTCTCCCCGTTTGAACTATTGTATGGCCGACACCCAAGGGGCTTACTAGATATAGCCAAAGAGACTTGGGAACACGAGGTTACCCCATACAGAAGTGTAATAGAACATGTTGCCCAGATGCAGGACCGCATAGCTGCAGTCCTACCTACTGCTGCGGCAGAGTTTATTCGAGCATTTGCCCGTTCTCTGCCGCAGCAGTAGCCTGGCGCGCGCCCGAGAGTGACGGGCGCGCGCCGAAGCAGCGGAAGAGCGCCCTCCGATCGGGGCGCTCTCCCTACCGCTGCCGGGTCCGCCGGGTCCCCCGGAACCCCCTGCCGCTGTCCCGCGATCGCGGGACACCAGGGCTCCCTCGGGGAGCCCCTGGACGCGCGTGCAGGGGGCGCACGCTCCCGATGACGCGTGACCGCGCGTCTATGACGCGCGGCACGCCGAGGGGCGGCCACTAGCAAGCCGGGAGATTTCCCGGCTTGCGGTACCGACCACACTCGGATAAAGTGTGTCGGTACTGTATAGTGAGGGAACACATGGAAAAAGCTCAAGAGGCACAGAGGAATACGTATAATAAGGGTGCTAGGGTCAGAAATTTTTATCCAGGCGACAGGGTGCTAGTTCTGGTTCCCACAGTAGAGATAGTATCACAGAGAAAAGGAAACCTAGTATGCAAGCACTCAATCACAGCTGAATGTATAGTGAATGTGTTAAAATACTTTATTTGTACCAATAAATAAAAAAAAGGGGGGTTAAAATAAAACGTATGTCAAACAGTACGTGACTGTCATTGGTAACTTAACTCAGGTGTGTTAAGTTGATGAAACGTATGGAGATCCCTAATAGATGTTCGGGGTCTATTGCTATGGATATAGCTACCTATAAATATAGGAATGGGGCCGTCAAGGGGCCACTGTTTAGATACCGTCCGGTCCCCTTAGGGACTGGGTCAGAACATATGTATGTAGCTTGCAATAATGCGTTAGTGATCTGTGGCAAAGATGCGTGGTAGTGACAATCACTGTGACCACCCAGTGTTAGTAAATAGTTAGTTTATACCCATACTCCTTGGTAGTTGATAGGTATATACTGATAGCGCTGTGGGCAGACCCGTGTAAGGGTTAATCCCACATCCCCCTCTTTGCCTGTAAGGTATTATAATGTGTGCTTAGAGATAGATAAGTCTCCCTCTCACAGTATTCTGTAGTAAGGCTCAGATGGTGGATAAAACTGTGAAGACATATATCTCCTATATGCTGGATGTTTCTATAGGGTTAACCATCAGTAACACTTGTTCAAGGAGGGTAACTGACTATGGATAACTTGTACTGCTGTTATCATGAATGTTAAGTGAACCTGAGTGAGGCACTCAAGTGATTGCTATGGGTAGGTATAATGTACAGCAGTACATGGGAACCCGCCACGCATATACTCCCCCCAAATAAGAGAAATAAACCCCTGATTGAAGCCAAGTATAAGCGCAGTGACTGATAGAATACAGTCACTGCAAGACCTCACAGGCTGATGCACGCGGTCCTGTTAGGAGCGCGAAGAGGTCTGAGCAGGGAAATTTTGTAAATGCCGGTGTCAAACAGCTGATTGAGCTGCCCCCTCACTCCCACAGTATGCTGTGCGGCAGGCAAACCGGCACCAGGGAGGTACCGAGAGGACACTGAATCAGGGAAGGAGGGGAGGGAGGGGAGGGAGGGGAAGGAGGGGAAGGAGGGGAGGGAGGGAAGGAGGGGAGGGAAGGAGGGGAGGGGAAGGAGGGGAGGGGAAGGAGGGGAGGGGGGGAGGGGAAGGAGGGGAGGGGAGGGGAGGGGAGGGAGGGAAGGAGGGGAGGGGAGGGAGGGAAGGAGGGGAGGGGAGGGAGGGAAGGAGGGGAGGGGGGGAGGGGAAGGAGGGGAGGGGAAGGAGGGGAGGGGAAGGAGGGGAGGGAGGGAAGGAGGGGAGGGGAGGGAGGGAAGGAGGGGAGGGAAGTATACCCCGCAGGGTCACCATATATAAATACACGGAGGAAGCTGCGTGGGAGGCAACAGCAGCCTTGTCGGCAAAATAGGCGTGTGCATCTACCATCACAGTCTCCATGGGTAATGAATCCCACACTGTAACTGCCCTTACTGTAAAGAAACCTTTGCTTTGTTGCTGGTGAAATTTCCTTTCCTCCAACCTTAAGGGATGGCCCCGAGTCCTTTGTACTGTCCGTGGGATGAATAGTTCTTTTGAAAGCTCCTTGTACTGTCCCCGAATACATTTGCACATAGTTATCATATCCCCTCTTAGACGCCTCTTTTCTAATGTAAATAAATCTAATTTAGCTAGCCTCTCCCCATAAGTTAGATTGTCCATCCCCTTTATTCATTTGGTGGCTCTTCTCTGCACTCTCTCCAGTTGAGCTTGCATGTTTAGAATAAAAATGCCTCGTTCATTTTTTAGCTTTTGCTAGGTCTTTGTTAGCATTGAGAACATTGCAGGCATGTTCGAGAATGCGCAATTTAAGTTCCCTAGAGGTCATGCCTACATATAGTAGATTACATGGGCAGGATAGGGTATATATGACCCCTTTAGTGCGGCAGTTGAAAAATTTCCTCACTGTAAACTCTCTAGTTCTACTAATGTTCATGAAAGTTTTTTGTTTGGAAATGAAGGCACAACACTTGCAATTCCCACACGGATATGTACCCTTGGAGTTATTATTCACAGCTACTGTTTTATTAAAATGGCTGTGAACCAGTTGGTCTCGTAAATTTGTGGCCCTCCAGGCTGTCATCAAAAGCCTCGGTCCGATAGAGTTAGCCAAACTTGTTACACTTTGTAGAATCCCCCAATAGCGTTGTATTGCCGCTCTAATATCTTTCCAGTTCTGGTTAAAGGTGGAAATAAATCTTACTGGTGTCGGGAACCAATATTGGAGTTTTTGGTTTTATGGACCAGCAAACTCTCTCTATTGCTATGGTTCACTCTATAAAGGGCTCGCTTGAAACAACGTTTGCTATAACCTCTCTCCATAATTAGCGTTTCTTGTTCCTCAACCCGAGTATTAAAGATTGCTATACTAGAACAGTTACGCTTTAGGCGATACAACTTGCCAACGGGGATGCCCAGTTAAAGAGATTTTTTAGGAACACCTTTTCGTCTCGCCAGCCTTTCAATGAAATGTCTTGGAGTGGGGTCATAGTTCTGGTGGCCTAGGATTTGGAAGGATGCTTAAATCTTCGTGACTGCTTGCCCTGTTTGCACTCAGACCAAAACACCCAGGAATCGCACTACGGGGTTATTACAATCTCTCCCGATCCCGGATTGGCCATGGACTCACATTTCTATGGACATTATGGAGCTCCCCTTATCTAAGGGTATGACCACGATCCTGGTGGTCGTAGATAGGTTCTCCAAACAAGCTAATTTCATCCCTCTTAAGGGATTACTTAATGCCGCTAAACTTTTTGACGTGTTCATCTGGGAAATATTCCGACTCCATGGAGCTCCTCAAGTTATTGTGTCGGATCGGGGCTCTCAATTCATTTCCAAATTCTGGAGGGCTTTTTGCCAGCACTTACACTTTTCGTCTGCCTGTCATCCCCAGTCTAATGGACAAACAGAGCGGACTAACCAGTCCTTTTAACAATATATTCGTTGTTTCATCTCCAAGACTCAAGACGACTGAGCAGACCTCTTGCCATGGGCGGAATTGTCCCATAACTTGCAGAGCGAGTCATCGCAGGAGTCTACACTAACTATGGTTTTCGTCCCTCAGCTCTTCCCTCATCAGGTGCTGCATCCGGAGTCAAAGCCGTGGATAACCGGATCCAGCAGCTACAGGAGGTACGGGGAAGATCCAGGAAAACCTTCAGAAAGCGGTGACCACGCAAACGAGGCAGGCAGACCGGCATGGTCGTGATATACTAGCATATCATCCTGATCACAAAGTAGGTCTCTCTACCAAAAACATCAGGTTAAAGGCACCTTCGGTGAAGCTATCGCCCAGATTTATTGGTCCTTTATTATCATCGAGAGGGTCAATACGGTGGCATACCGGCTACGCCTTCCAGCCACCATGAAGATTCCGTCTGTATTCCATATGTCCCTACTAAAACCCTTTGAGTACAGGATCCCATTTCTCCTGTTCCTGTGACTCCTCCGGAACCTGTCCTAGTGGAAGAGCAACAGGAGTTCGAAGTTCACACGATCCTAGACTCCAGCGTATCATGGGGAACAATCCAGTACCTAGTCCATGGAAGGGCTTTGGTCCTGAAGAATGTTACTGGATCCACAGGGATAGACCACGCTCCTCGTCTAGTTTAGGCATTCCACCAGAGATACCCCTCAAAACCATTCCTGGAGTGCCCAGAGGTCGCACCTGAAGGGTGGGGAATACTGTGAGGATCGGGTACAGGCTCCGCCCCGTGATGTCAGCATTGGGTGCAGGCTCCACCCCGGAGGTTGATCCAGACCTTGCTGCAGCTGGTGTCTCATCACTGCCTGCTGTGCAGACCCTGTCCAGCAATGAATCAGGACTCTGATTCTAGTATCAGCTCCTGCTGTGCAGCAGCAACACCTATTGTCTGTTTCTCCTATATAGGCTCATGATTGCCTCTACAAATCGGTTGAGCTTAATAGTATTTTACTTGTGACATCGTTCTGGTAGCTGTTTTGTCCTGTCCTGCTTTGCTGTCTTCTGCTTTACTTTGCTGTACCTTGTCTTGCAGTTCTTTACCTGAACCCTGGCTACTGTTTATTACCAACCGTCTCTCTCCAACCCTCGACCACGGCTAGTGACCCCAACGATCCATACCCTCTCCTACCTCTGACCACGGCGAGTCTATATACGTTCCTTACTTTTCCAACCCGTCCCGGAAAACCACAATTACGAATCTGCATTCCGGACGCGACTTTGCGGCTCCAGGTCGGCGTTTCTATATCCCCACCTTGGCCTCGCGGTTCAGTCCAGATTGTGGCGAGCACCCGTTACACAGGGCACCAGAAATATATAAATAAATTTGAAGAGAGCGATAAAACAAAAAAGAGGCAAAACATATATGTCACGTTTGGCACAACTTTGAGCACATGACCTGCATATGGGACAAGGGTTAATACACAGCTCGAAAGTGCTCCCACTTTTCATCTTCCACAAAGGTCCATCAAATGGATGATATCTCCCCACACTCCATCCCAATATACCATCTGTCACGAACAGCACACAAGTGAGCACATGACATATATATGCAACCAGGGTTAATATACACAGCCAACTCGCTGCCCCACCTTTCTCCTGCACAAGCTATTTCAAATGAGTTCATATTTACCCGTACTCGATTGCAATCTATATCTATCCACTTCTACCACCACAGAAATATGCAAATAAAATTTGTATGTGCAAGGGTCTAAGGTCCCTGTTTATTAAAGAAAAAACTATGCACTTAGCACACACAAATCGGTTGCAGCAAAATTAACTTTTCTCTATACGAAGCGTGCAAACAGTTCACTCAGAGTCCAAAGAATTACTTATTAAAGTTTTGTTTTATACAGTATATACAGTTTATATATAGCTCAACCCTGTTATAGCACAATCCGTTACAATGCAAATCCGCTTATAACGCAATGTGAGCGTGGCTCCCAATAATATGCAGATCTCCTAACATGCTGTTTTCTAGCCTCTACTGTGCCTTCCTGGGGTGACCAGGGCTTGTCATGTGCCAGATGGCAGGGAGCTTGCTGCCCTCACCCGTCCTCCTAGGCTCCGGCGTCAAATGTCCTCATCTCCTACAAACTGGGACAGGACTGCTCCTAGACCAACTTCGGAGGCATCCGTTTGCAGAAAAAAATCTTTTGTAAAATCCGGGGCTACCAAGACTGGGTGACTACAGAGCGCTGTACGTAGGTCTAAAAATGCGGTCTCCGCACCACTGCTCCATTTTACCACATCGGGTGCCCTTGTTTTTACTAAATCTGAAAGTTGTGCAGCCCGGGTTGCAAAATGCGGTATAAATCGCCTGTAGTAACCTACAATGCCTAGAAATGTCCTGACCTGTTATTTTTTTTAAGGGGACGGGGCCAATTCTCAATGGCTTCAACTTTATTGAGCTGGGGGCTTACAGTCCCCCTTCCCACAACATAGCCAAGATATTTAGCTTCTGCCAAGCCGACTGAACATTTAGCTGGGTTGGCTGTAAGACCCGCCTCCCGAAAGGTTCTCAACACTGCCTCAACCTTTTGTAGATGTGAGTCCCAATCTGGACTAGGAATTACCACATCATCTAAGTACGCTAAGGCATAGGTCGAGTGCGGCTGTAACAATTTATTCATCAACCTTTGGAAGGTTGCAGGCGCCAAATGAAGGCCAAAGGGTAAAACGGTATACTGAAAGAGGCCATCATAGTGTGGAGAAGGCCGTTTTCTCTTTTGCTGTTAACGGGATTTGCCAATAACCCTTTGTAAGATCTAAAGTGGTTAGAAAACGGGCCCTCACCAACCTCTCAATTAACTCATCTACCCAGGGCATAGGATAGGTGTCAAACTTCAAGACTTCATTGACTTTTCTAAATTCATTACAAAACCGTATTGACCCATCAGGCTTAGGAACCAAGACAATAGGGCTGGACCATTGACTATGGGACTCCTCAATTACCTCTAGGTCTAGTATCTTCTTTACCTCTGACTGAATAGCCTCTCTTCTGGCTTCTGGGATCCTATAAGGTTTTATCTTAATGGCTATTCCCGGCTTGGTGACAATATCATGGGAAACCACCCTAGTTTTCCCTGGTATGCTGGAAAAAACATCCCTGTTCCTATTTATCAAAACTACAGCTTCCCTATATTGTTCAGGGGTGAGTTCTGTCGATATTCGAACTAGTTGATCCTCCACTTTCCCGGATTTGTTAGCTACCACTTTCAGACATACCTCTCTATCCTTCCAGGATTTTAATAGATTTATGTGATAGGTTTGCTCTACCTTCCTCCGATCTGGCTGTCGAATTTTATAATTCACCAGGCCGTCCTGTTCTAGAACTTCATATGGCCCTTGCCAGTGTGATAACAGCTTGCTTTCAGCTGTGGCAACAAGCACCATTACTCGGTCCCCTGGTCGGAAGCTGCGAACCATAGCATGCCTGTTATAAAGTTTCTGTTGGGCCCTCTGTGCCTCTTCTAAATGTTGTCTGACTATGGGAGTAATATGAGCAATGCGTTTTTAGATCTTCTACAAATTGGATGACATTCGTCCCTGGAACAGCTTGTTGCTCCCACTCTCCTTTGAGGCTATCCAGAAACCCTCTTGAGCGTCTCCCATACAGGAGTTCAAATGGGGAAAACCCTGTAGAGGCCTGGGGTACTTCTTGAATAGCAAACATGAGATAAGGCAACAAGGTGTCCCAGTTTTTCCCATCACTAGCAACCACCTTCCTCAACATCATCTTAAGAGTTTTATTAAATCTTTCTACCAGTCCGTCTGTTTGCGGATGGTAAACAGAGGGTCTTAGGGACTTTATTTTTAGCTCTATGCATAATTCTCGCATAAGTTTAGAAGTAAATGGGGTGCCCTGATCTGTCAAAATATCCTTTGTTATCCCGAGTCTGGAGAATACTTGTAATAATTCCTTAGCAATGGCTTTGGAGGAAGTATTACGTAAAGGCAGCGCCTCTGGATAGCGAGTGACATAATCTAGAATTACTAGGATGTATTGATGACCCTTGGCAGATTTCTCCAAGGGACCCACTATATCCATAGCAATCTTCTCAAATGGAATCTCAATAATAGGCATAGGAATTAATGGGGTCACCAAGCTTGGTCGGAGGGCTGTCAACTGACACTCGGGGCAGGAGGCACAGACCCTTTTTATTTCATGGCCAGTAAAATCTTTTTAGGTTTCTTTTCTGTGTTTTCTCCACTCCAAGATGACCCCCCAATAAGTGAGTGTGTGCTAGCTCTAGGACCTTCCTTACTAGGGAACTGGGTACTTACAATTTTTCTATTTTTTGTCCCTCTTCTTGGTCCACATGGTACAACAAATCATTTCTAATACAAAAATAGGGATAGGAGTCCTTCGTTGTTCCTTCTACCGGGACCCCATTAACTTCTACTGCTTTGCTAAACCCATTTTTCAACTGGGGATCATTAGCCTGTTCCCTACCAAAATTACTTGAGGAAAGTTCTAGACTTCCAAAACCTTCCTCTTCTGGAGTTTGATCTGTTACATCTACGGGTAACTCTGACTCCTGAATTTCAACAAGCCCTGTCTCTGACAACTCCTCATCCTCTGTTGTTCTCCACCTATTAGGAGTAGTAATCAGTGCTAACTGGGGTGGGACCTTTTTTTTGTCCTTCCTACGTTCTTGTTTTGATTTTGGGGTTTTAGACACTTCAGAGACTAATTCCGGGTCTGTGAACGGAAAAACATCATTCGGAGTAGGATTGTTTAAGGTGAGTTATCCTCTGATCAGGGTGTCAAAACCAGGAAAATTACAACCTAACACTAAGGAAATGGGGTAACTTTGGTACAATTGCTGCCCTAGTTTGGATGATTTGCCCCTCAACTTTTACTTTTATCGGAGTCGTGGTGTACGGAAGTGTGCACCCATGCACACATAATACCCACAGCTTCTCACCCTGGCGTAACTGGAGAGGCTTAACCAACTTCCCTGATACCAAGTTAATCACACCCTGAGTCTACCAGGGCGGAGATTGGTTTCCCATTTAAAATCACTGTGGTGAGGAAGTTGTGAGTATTTTTATCCCTGTGGGTCACACATACCACTCTGCAGAACTCGGACCTCACAGAGCCATATGCACACTCCATTGGTTCAGACAACTGAGGGTAGTGAGCCTTAATATGTCCCGAATCCCCACACTCAAAACAAACAACTGTCCAAGTTCGGTCTTGAAACCCATTCAGAGATTTAGAGTTTCTGTCATTATCCAGGTTTTCTTCCACTCCCTCAATCCGTGTGGCCGGTCACGTGTCTTTGTTCCAGCGCTGGTTTCTACTGTTCGTGTTGGGCCGCGGGTTTTGGTTTGTGCGAGAGACCGTGTGTAACGTACGTGCTTGCCACAAACTGGTACCGGACCGCGGGGCTGAGGTGGTGATGTATAAGCACCGTCCTTAGGCCACGGAGTCAGGTCCGGAGTGCAGATTCCATAGTCAGACATAGCCAGGTCAGGATTGGAGAAAGTAGGGTTAACGTTATCCAGGCAGGGGTCAAGGCAGGCGGCACAGGAGCGGTGGTTGAGGAAACAAGCCGAGGTCATCAACAGGAAATCTTGGGTGAAGGTACTTCAGCATAGGAGGCTAGAACCTTGAGAGAAGCTACTGCAGCGGAGATTCTTCAGCGAAGGTGCTGCAGTGCATCAGGAAAAGACCAGAAGTAAACTCCACTTGGAGGAAGCAGGAACCAGAGGTGCAGACACGCCACAGGAAACGCTGGGGAAACCAGCGTAGCCACTCCAGCGCGGCGAAGTCTGCCAGGAACAAGGAAGCAGCGCCTAGGCTACTATGCAAGAAGCCCTAGGCAGCAAGGGACTAGGCGCAGGATACAAGGCACAAGGAGGCCTAGCAGGCCAAATAGAGAGTCTGTGACAAGCACAGTTACTTGCAACTTGGATTGCAAAGTCTATGTCCAGCAACTTCCTGAGGGCGGGGCAGGAACTAAATAGCACAGGAGGCCAATCAGGCCAGAGCTGCACAGGAGGCAGCAAGAGGCAGGTGATTGCAGAAGCAGGGAATAGTTTGTCTGGAACCTGCAAAGCAAACCTGCAAACTGGGCTCCAGCCAAACCCAGAGGCAGATTCCTGACACCGTGGAGTGTGACAGTTCACGGGTGGTTAGAAACCGTTCCACTGCGCCGACCATGGCATCATAAGTGAGGGGATCTCCTTGTCCCACCCAATGTCGGAGGTCCTGGGGTAATGCTAGAATGAAGCAGTCCAACACCACTATCTCAAGGATCCCGGTTCGGCTATATGCTCCTGGTTTTAGCCACTGGGATCTGGGTGTCTTCTGTTCCTGGTATCTCCATAGTTACATAGTAGATGAGGTTGAAAAAAGACATGCGTCCATCAAGTTCAACCTATGCTAAATTTAGATAACAGATACTTTATCCTATATCTATACATACTTATTGATCCAGGAGGAAGGCAAACAAAAACCCCAGTGTCATATCATCCATTGATATCTCATAAGGGGAAAAATAAATTCCTTCCTGACTCCAAGAATTGGCAATCGGATTAATCCCTGGATCAACATCCTTCCCATGTATACTTATTTAGTATATCCCTGTATACCTTTCCCATCTAAAAAGATGTCCAACCTTTTTTTGAACAAATCTATTGTATCTGCCATCACAGTCTCCAAGGGTAATGAATTCCACATTTTAACTGCCCTTACTGTATGGAACCTTTGCGCACAGACTGCAAGAGTCACTCCAATCCCTGCAAGGATTTCGCTTTTTAGATGGTCATAATCTGCTGCAGTTTATTTGTCGAGGTCACAATTATGCTTGCTTCCCCTAGTAGAAAGGGTGCGATAATCCCAGCCCAACTTTCCCAGGAAGCGATTCGCTCAAATCATTTTCTGCCGGTATAGGTTCATCTGGATGGGTCGCAGCTTGGCTGCAACGGTCGAGTCCAGAGTAATCTGGGCCAGGCGTTGAACCAGCTCCCTGTTTCTGCGATATCGCCAAGCTGGGCCGCAAGTATCTGGTTTGTCTCACGTTGTGCCGCAGCGTTTAAGTCCCTGGAAGTCCGCTTGTTGGGGGTGGGATCGTCCTGCTGGGAAAGTCAATCGGCATTGCCATGCTCACTGCCCTTCTTGTGCTGAATAGTAAAGTCAAATTCCTGAAGGGCAAAGCTCCAGCGTAGCAATTTCCTATTCTCCCCCGACACTCACTGCAACCAGCTCACGGGGTTATAACCTCTGCCATTCCACTTGGCACTTGGATGGCTTTAGTGTAAAGCTGGCCTCCCTGATTCTATCTAGGACCGCCGCTACATGGACCAAATTAGTGTCCCAGTCATCACTAAAAACAGCTATGTCATCTAGATAAGCTCTAGCATAACCCTGCATCCTTACCAGCAACCGGTTGACCAAGTGACTCATACAAGCCACTCGGTGATGAAAGCTGACTTTTCCTGTGCCTCCTGAGTAAACGGGATCTGCCAGTACCCTCTGGACAGATACATGGTGGTCAGATAACTGGCCCCGGCAAAGCTCGTCTAAGAGCTCATCCATGCGGGTCATGGGATAGGCATCCACTAGGGTCTAAGCATTGGGCTGAGTGGTCCCATCTTTCTTGGGCACCAGGACTACCGGCGAAGCCCAAGGACTCTGAGACCGTGTAATTTTCCCTAGGGCCAGCATGTCCTCAACTTCCCCCTCAATGCTCCACTTCACCTCTGCAGACTTTGTATACATTCTTGTGGAGGGGCCGATGATCCCCGGGGTTGACCGGGTGATCGATTAGATGGGTCCTGCCCGGCTTATCCATAAACGGGACCCGGTACTCCTCTAACATCGCTCCCGCCGATGGGCCGCAAGTTGGGGACCGATCCCCCATCTGCTCCACTGAGCCTCCCTTCCAGACTTCTCCCAGGAGATTGGGCAGAGTCTTGCTCCCCAGATCTTCCAGTGGCGGCAACAGATAGCCAACGCCGCCAGTCCCCTCGAATGGTACTCTTTGAGCATGTTTATGTGGTAAGTCCTGTGCCTACGTGTTTCTGGATTCAGGTTTACCTCATAAATGCCCCCATTTATCCACCGGTGAACTCTTTACGGGCCGGCCCAGGCAGCAAGTAGTTTGTTCTGCCGAGTCGGCTTTAGAACAAGCACTTGCTGCCCAGGGATGAATTCTCTACTATGGGCATTACAATCATACCAGCGCTTTTGACTGGTCTGAGCTGCCTCGAGGTTAGCCTGTGCCAACGCCACGAGTTCCTCTAACCGTTCCCTGAGCCCCACCGAAATGTCAGTATTGGCGGTCTCCCCCTCCCAGCCCTCACAAAACAGATCGAGCAGTCCCCAGACACGACACCCATATAGAAGCTCAAAGAAGAAAAGCGAATAACAGGTGTTGCAAGCCAGCTTCCCAGTCTCCCCCTTCAGCTTCCACAAATGCTTGCAGCATTTGCTTCAAGGTCTCATTGAACCACTCACACAATCCGTTCATTTGGGGATGGTAGGGGGCTGTGCAGAGATGCGACTCCACACGTATATCAGAGACATTGGAGGAGTTCGGACATGAACTGCGCCCGATTGGGTAGGATCTCGCTGGTGAAACCTACATTAGTGAAACCTACATTAGTGATTGATCTAACCAATCAAAGCCCCCGTCACCTTATACGCTTCGATAGAGGACAGAGCTACAGCCTCAGGATACCGGGTGAGAAATCGACCAACGTGAGGATGTAGCGCTTCCCCGAGTGACATGGGATCATGAGCGGACCCACTGTCTACGGCTACGTGCTGGAAGGGCTCACCGATCACCGTTAGCGGTCTTAGGGGAGCCTTCGCACGGTCACCCGACTTACCTACTCGCTAGCAGACATCACAGGTGCGGCAGAACGTCGATACCTCCTATGATGCCTCTGGCCAGTAGAAGTTATGCTGTAGCCGGGCTCTGTGAGTGACCCCGATGCCCCGCCAGCTAGATTGCATGGGCTACCTGCAACAACTGTTGCCTATACTCCCTGAGAATCTCTAACTGGCTCTTATCTGTCCATGGTCTGACTGGAGCACCTGGGGATGGTTCCCAGTATAAAAGCCCACGGTTCCACAGGAACCAATCGGACACCCCCTCAGAGGCAGACTCAGCCACCAGAAGTCTCATGCCCTCCAGATCGGGGAACGTCCGCAACGCCTCCCTGAACTCAGGACTCAGCTCAGATCTGGCACCCTCAGTCACATTATCAAGGGAAATGTTGAGACAGGGGTCGGGACAAAGGTCTGGCTCGTGCTGGCTTACCTGCCTGGACATCAGCACGCGTTGGCTCCAAAAGCTGGGGACCGATGATTAGGTATGTGGGCAGCGGCGCCAAAAGCACCTCCGCCTGGGCAACTGCCCGACTTTGGCTCCGAGTGACCACAGCCAATGGAGGATCTTCCTCCGCATAGGAGCAAATGAAGTGCCCCAAGTCGTTACCCAGCAGGATGTCTGTGTCCAAGCCTGGTAACACCCCGGCATCCCAGACGCTTCTACCGGAGCCCGTCGAGAAACACCAGGGCAACTTATAGGAACTTGGGGTCTCCATCCGCATTCTCACCTGCATCCCCATCCCTGGGAGCAGCTGCTCTGGACTGACCATATCAGGTCACACCAGTTACCGTAGCGCCGGAGTCAATCAGGCCGGCCGTCTTCCTATTGCCTTTGGTAACCGGGCACAAATAACATTGGCGTACATCGTTGGCTTCCAGCCTGACGGCTGCAACCTGATATCCCCCCTGGTCCGCGGCGACTCCGCAATCGGCTACCCACCGACTACTATGATGGGCCAGCCGGGAGTCGAACTCCACGTAGGAATCCCCTGCGCCTTTGTCCAGAGCCCTGAACTGGACACAATAGGACTCCGGGGTGACCGCACACCTGGCCATCTCCTGGAATGCATCCTGTGCATTCCCACTCAGCTGTGGGCTCAGGTATTTCACCCACTGCGATTCCAGCAAATCGTGCAATGAGCATTGGTTCTCAAATGCACGCAGAGACCCATTGATGTCATCGGTACCATCCACGGACTTGGCAAAGCTGTTAAAAGACACCCGAACCATGACTACTAGTCGTGGGAGGGTGGGGGGGGGGGGGCGAAGCAGGCATCGCAGGGCGTGCCATTATCTGGAGGGCCTGCAGGCGGTTCCACGGATGCCCCAGGTCCCCAGATAGGCCACTAGAGCTGCAAGGCACGGCTGCTTGGGCAACTACTGGGGGGTCCACCTCGTCATCCTACTCGCCCCCGGAGGCTTCATCCTCCAACTCCTGGGCACTGGCATTAGTGGCCGCAACCACTACTGCATTGGCAGCCTCGGACAAGCCGGCCTCGTGCCTTCACGAGTTACAAGATCAGCCATGGTCCAGACACGGTAACGGCTAGTTTTTCTTGCCATCCTGGATCAGGTCGAATAACTAAGATGAATGTGAACGGAGCGGTACACTGGACTATGCACCGTGTCTGCAACTACTTGTCCTGCAGTCTTGAAATCAAGACTTATTCAGAACTGAAAGTCCCAAAAGAATTTCAGAACGGAGCCTAGTGATCCCACCGCTGCCACCAAAAAAAGCATGTCACCGTACTTTTAACACCTTTTACCACCGGGATCACTATCACTAGACAGAACACAATAATTGAATAAACTAAAGTTTATTCTGGCAAACCAGCAAACACACAATCCCAAGATACACTCACCAACTGGGGGCCTAGGTGAAGGAGCCTGCTTCAGAAGGCTTATCCTGTCCGCTTCACGTCCTGTGCTTCTCTGCTAAGATCAGTGCTTGTGTGTGCTCTTTTGCACAAAACACTTTTGAATCTCCCACCAGCCGTGTCTCCGATCAGCTCCAAAACTTGTCTGGTTCTCTGCCCCGGCCACGCTCCTTACATAGCCCCTGCTGGCTAACCTTAACATGGAGCAGGAGCCGCCGACCAATCGCAGCGCAGATCGTGAGGCAGCAGCCAATCACAGGACAAGGGCTCGCCCGGCTGCACCAATGGGGAAGGGGGCTGGCTTAGGTGCTCAGGACCACCCCTGGATGATGGAGCAGCTGGAAAGCGGTAAATTTAAACATACCTATGGGGATCGCGCCTACTGGGCTCAGACCCGGCAACGGCTCCCTTTGACCAGCCCTAAATCTCCTGCTGGGAAGGCGCCTCCAGGTCTGTAGGGAACAAAGGCTCTACCCCGCTGAGAGCCCTTCCCCGCTCACCATTTGCCCCAGCATTCTGCCTCCCCCAGCCCTTTGTCACGGTCCGGCATTTCTATGCAGGCAGCTCAGTTAAGTGAATGACTGTTTTTGCCTGCAGAGAAATGATTACATGTAAATAACATTACTGGCTTGCTATACTGGGGGGGAATACATTTTACAGGGAATTAAGTGCTTTTACAGATATATACATTTACTACGTTCCCTGTACCCGATTATAGTATCCCCCCTTCCAGACATCAGACAGTGATTAGCTTTTTTCTGGAAGGGCTTACGCAAAAATTTCAAACACTGGCCAAAATGAGCCTCACAGAGGTGGCCATTAAACACGGTATGGGGCAGCCAGCCAGGCTTCCCCTTTATTATGTGAGGCTGGCTACCCCTACCGTCACAATTTTGTAGGTCAACAAAATGACAGTGAAATTTTATTATCGGCTGCGGTTGACAAGACAGGCTGGCTAGAAGCGCCATTAAAACTTTCCTGCAACTTTTAATTAAACCAATATTTCATATTGGTGTTTTATTTTAAAACAGGGTGCAGTATTTAGATTTCATTATATCTAGCTGTTACAGGTTGGAGGATAGGATAGAGGGTGGTCTTTGAATTACCTTTCTCGTCGCAGTCTGTTTGCAGCCAAGGGCGGGAGATCCCCTATGAATCAAACCCGTAGACAGGACCGAGTGAAGCCAAGACAGACATTGAATGCAAACTGATCGCTACATTTTATTGAAAATAATATAAAACAGAATAGTAGACTTTAATGTTCTCCTATTACAACTTGAGTTAGATATAAAAGTTATACATAACAGTGTGCTATACTCCACCACAGCTAGTCCCAGGTTTAACTTTTTCTTTCTAGATGGATCTGGTGATTGGTTTCTCCTTGCCAGGAGTTTATTTATACATAGCTCTATATTGAGGTGTTCCATGATCCCACGCAGGTTGCAATGTCCTATTAGTCCAGCCCTGTAGCCTAAGTTTACTTTGGCTGATGGAAGACTGTTACCAGATGTGTGGTGTTGGCATCATATCACCTTAAGTGATTTCGGCTGCAGACCTACGAAGTCCGATCGTGGAGGCTCCTCACTACGTCAACCAACCCGACCCCGCTGATGAATTCCCCATGGCACTCAGCTGCCAACGGTGGTAGTAGAGCAGCTTCTCCTCTCCCAACTGACCACGTGCAGCTGTAAAGTCAGATTAATCTGTTGCTATTGTTATTAAAAGTTTGTAGTGGGTCTTAATCTGTGCGCCTTTAATACGTTATTGCATCTGTCGCAAACTGTGTGACCTAACCGGTGTGTGTGTGTATATATATATATATATATGTAGCAGTATCAGTACCGTGTTAGCCGAGCTTCAATAATCAAAAAATAAATAGATGATACCGTTCTGTGGCTAACGAAATGCTTTTATTTGTGCGAGCTTTCGAGATACACTGATCTCTTCTTCCGGCGATGTTACAATGCTTCATTCATTGTAACATCGCCGGAAGAAGAGATCAGTGTATCTCGAAAGCTCGCACAAATAAAAGCATTTTGTTAGCCACAGAACGGTATCATCTATTTATTTTTTGATTATATATATATATATATATACACGCCTATTGAATACTATGTGCCTACCTAACTACATACCTATAATGTATATATCTATCCAACTACTTACATGTCCATCTGTCTACTTACTGTATGTGTCAGTTAGTTATCTATATTTACTCACATACACATTGTATACATCTATATAGTTATATCTACTTATCTATTTGTATAGTTATCTATATGGAGAGGTGTGTCCATCTCTTCCCTCCTTTCTGCTTTCTTCATACACTATTTTCTCACTCCGTTATTCACTTTTACTCCCTTACTTTATCTTGTACTCACACACTATTAAACAATTATTTTGTCTTTATTCTAAAAAGAGCAATTTTTCCTAACTTCCCCCTCTTTTGTTTTTTTACAGCATGGAAATCGGGGAGTCTTCTTGAGCAGAACCGTGTTTTGTTCAACTTGGGGGGCTCATCGGTTCCCAAGTTACTTATGAGTAGTTACTGGTATTACTTCCTAATCTTTATATGGCTGTCCAATAGGAAGCTGCAACCGATGATGTTGAGGCTTCCTATTGGCCAGTGATTTGGCAGCCATTTTGTTTCTTCTGGAAGGAGATGTGAACCCCAATAGCTTCACTAGTAAGTATCTAAGATTTCCATCCTATAACAAATTGGGGATAAATCAGTAGGAAGATTGCAGCTTTAACCTATACTTCACTATATTCATGCAGTCTTCTTTGCACCATGTCAACATTTCTTGCCTCTATGGGGGTCTGTTCCCCACTGCCTAACTATCACTCGCAAAGCCTTACCTGTCATAAGGGAAGATACTGTCACTACTGGGCAACCAGCAGTTCAGCTCCGTCTCATGCTGCTATAGCTAACTAGTACTACAAGTTCTCCAGGGCCTCTTACTCCCTGCTCTCATATGCCATGAATGTCTTGCAGTAGTCCTACTCTGCTCCACAGCACAGGAGGATTCGGAACACTACGCATGGCCAAATTCTGTGAAACTTCTCAAGGCGGAAGCACTGGAAAGATCACTACACCTTACGTGCCCTCAAGTGTTTAACCAGGTCAGATTTCTGAATGAAGTTTTTCCCGCACGACAAACACTGATAAGGCCTCTCTCCTGTGGGGGACCTCGAATGCTTCACTAAATTGGCAATCTGATTGAAGCTTTTGCCGCATTCAGAATTATAAGGAGTGTCTTCATCTCTGATCATCTCCATTTGTGAGCTGGGGGGGTCCAAGCTACTACCCACAGCTTCTTCTGGGGCAGGAGACTTGTAGTTTCTATATTTTGCGTATGTTCTTATATGTCTAATGAGTGTATATTTATCAGAGAAGCTTTTACTGCACTCGGAGCATCTGTATGGCCTCTCAGTGCTGTGCGTCCTCTTGTGATTGATTAACGAAGAGCTTTGTGCAAACCGTCTTTCGCACAAGGAGCACTGGTATGGCTTCTCCCCTGTGTGAGTTCGCAGGTGTTTCACCAGATCAGAGTTCTGGATGAAGGCTCTAACGCACAAAAAACAGTGGAAAGGCCTCTCGCCCGTATGTGTCATGCGGTGCTTAATCAGTGTTGCCTTCTGATTGAAGCTCTTCAGACAGTCCACGCACTTATGTGGCCTCTCGCCCGTGTGCGTCCTCTTGTGGTTAATGAGAGATGAACGATCTACGAAGTTTGTCTTGCAGTCTATCCCTTCCTCATTCTCCAATGGAGTTACATCTGGTTTGTAATCCTTTACCGCGTCTTCCACTTCTACCACATTCTGATTGTCACCTGTCAAATTAAAGATAGAATCCCATTGGTTACTCAACACTTTTCCCTTGGTCGCTGAGAATGAACACGCCGCATGCACAAAATATCGAGTATAAATTTATAGGACTGCCTTTTCAAAATACAGGTTCAAAATTTAATTGTTTTAAAAAGAATAATGAAATCTAGAATAAAACAAAGGCATGTACATTTTATTGCCAGGAGAAAGCCATTTGGTGTTTGTGATGTCAATTATGACACTGGATGGTTGCAACGTATAGAAATGTGATTGTGATTACTTTGGCTTCTTGACAGCTGAGCAAGTTACAGTACCTTATGTGCCTCGGGCTGTATGATTCTCACGGTGGACATGTGGACCTGAGAAACCTGATGTATAACTACCCTATTACGGCAAAAAAAAAAAAAAAAAACAGTTGCTCTTAGCAATAAGGTGAGAGCACTCGGCCATGTAACATCTGCACTATTCTCAACGGTTGGTTCATAAAAATGTGAATAATACTTCTACAAATGGAGGCCAAAAAGCATTATAACAAATATCACAAATCGATACACAATCTCCAGCAGCCGTTAAGAGTTTTTGTGGGCTCATAACTAACTGAGAAACGATGCAGCAGTGATTCTGGTGTTGCGGTGACCAGGGCTCAGTTATAAAGCAGTTTGCATGGAATCACGCGTTTGGAGGATTCGCAAACAAAAAAAATATAGAACTGTGTAAGTGGGACAGTACCTTTAACCCCTTCCCTGCCCAAGTGCATTGTGATCTTGGACCCTCTGGCAGCGTAGGGGTTAAGCAGCACTGAAATACTACTCACCTGCGTTTGAGAAGCTTTCATTCTCTTTCTCATCAGGATAACAGCCATTCCCAGACAGGGGCTCTTCTCCGCTTTCAATCCTGGATACGATTTCAGGCTTTATTGTGAGATAACCTGTGAGGGGAGAGAGACGCACAGACTCATTGAGATGGGGGGGTGAGAAGGAGGGGAAAGTGACCGAACACAGAAGGAGTAGAGACACACAAACGTGTATGGGCCGGCGTTCCCAGTATTTCTCACAATTTTCAATTTGTCCCAGTATCCGAAGAGGAGATTACACAAGCGCTCCTCATATTAAAACCAAGCAGCCAATGTGGACCTGACTTACTACAATCTAGGTTCCTACGACTTGGTGCCCCAGCCATTGCCAAACCAATTGCTTCCATAGTCAACTCTATCCTGTCTGCAGGCCATATCCCTAAGACCTGGAAAGCTGCCAGAGTTGTCCCAATCTTCAAAAGTGGGGACAAAAACACTGTCTCAAACTACAGACCAATCTCTCTTCTCCCAATACTATCCAAAGTCATGGAAAAATGTGTTCACTCCCAATTAAGTGATTACTATACCAAGACAAATTTCCCTAGCCAATTCCAATCTGGCTTTTTGCCCCAAACACTCCACCGTAACTACCCTGCTAAAAGTTTGAAATTAAATCCAGTGTGGAATGGAACAACTCACTGGTGCAATATTCCTAGATTTTGCAAAGGCCTTTGATACTGTTGATCATGTTATCCTGCTTAACAAACTCTAGTGCTCTGGAATAGGGAAACATGCTTTAAACTTGTTTCTTTCCTACCTATCAGGTAGATCCCAACATGTGTTTATCTCAGGCTCTAACTCCAACCCCCTGGATATCACCTGTGGTGTCCTGCAAGGTTCTGTTCTGGGGTCCCTACTCTTCTCAGTGTTCATCAATGATCTTCCCACAGCTTGTAAGGGAGCCTCAATACACATGTATGCAGATGACACAATCCTATATGCACACAGCCATAGCCTCTCCGACCTTGAACACATACTTCAATCTGACTTTTTGAGACTTGAAATTTGGATTTCCCAAAACAAACTGTTTTTAAACACTGACAAGACTGTTACAATGGTATTTGGGACCAATACTAAATTTCCAAAGCTTCCAATGACTGAGCTACAGATCAGAACCAATGCTAACACCACCCTAACTCCTGTTACTAGTTTTAATTACTTGGGCATATAATTTGACTCCCATTTAACATTTGGGATGCACATTGATACCCTGACATCCAAAACCTATGCCAAACTAGGTGTACTTTACAGGAGCAATCCTCTGTAAGTCTGCTGGTCAGAAAGCGTATAGCAGAGCAGATGCTAATGCCAATTATCAACTATGGGGACATGGTATACGTCTCAGCACCCCAAACCCACCTTAGAAAACTTGATACACTCTACAATTCAATATGCCGTTTTGTTCTTCAATGCAACTACAACACACACTACTGCGAAATGCTCAAAGAACTAGATTGGTCACCACTTGAGTCTAGGCGCAAAGTTAATCTTTCCTTTTTTGCCTTCAAATACTTTCTGGGCAAGCTACCCGTCTATCTGAACAAGCTCCTCACCCCTACCACATGCAGCACTTATCATCTGAGATCTGACTCCAAAAGACTGTTCATGGTCCCAAGGTTCAGTAAAATATCCGGACGCTCCTCCTCCTCTTACCGTGCACCCCAAAACTGGAATCTACCGGAGACTCTCACAGCCACCACCAGTCTAAGTTCTTTGAAAACTAAAGCTGTCTCACATTTGAATCTGGTCTGTAACTGTTACATACGCCTATAATATATATTATCTCTTACTGTGCATGCAATGTCTTGTATATAATGTATACCCTATTCACTTATGTAACTACGTATTGTAACCATGTATTATTTGTCATCTTAACTCTATGCCCAGAACACACTTGAAAACGAGAGGTAACTCTCACTGTATTACTTCCTGGAAAAACATTTGTCAGTGAAATAGTGCAAATACAACTAATCGTGAATAATAATCTAATCAGTCTTAACTGTGAATTGTGACGTGCCAAAAAATAAAATGAAAAATCAGAACAATAAATGACATGTGCAATAACAATGTCTCCTTCCATCTCCTCTGAGATCCTCCCTATCCACCTGGATCGACAAAGATGGATAGAAAATAGTGAGATTCCCGGCGCGAAAACATAATATTACCCCAGTCCATAAAAAATGTCCATGGGGCTCTACAGTTCTCCTGGTGATGGATGCAAATGGGTCACAAAACCACTACTGCCGGCTGGCACCTTGCTGGTATTCCTGTAGGCAAATACAAAAAAGAAAACGCACAATTGCGCAGTAACAAGCACTAGATGGCAGGCCGCCCTTTACACCAAAAGGAATCCTACTTACAAGAGAAATTCTTGTTGAATTCAGTGGGGAGAATCTGTTATCTGCCTCTTCTCCTTGACTTCACGAACCCCACGTGTAGTCTCTACCTCGTTTGTTTCTCCAATCGGTAGCCCCCCTGGTGCAGGCTTCTCATGTCCCCCGTGGGTTCCCAAAGAGCGAGTAACAAGGGAAAGGATGGTGCAGATTGCTAACAATATTTAATAAAAACAAGACAAAGCCAAGAGCTTACTCACATAAGACTGGCTACAATAAAAACACTTTCAAAGTGCCGTCCGCTACTTTTAAGGTAGTGCTGGGTGTCCCGCAATGTGCCTCGAGCACTCTCACTGCCCGAATTCCAAAACCGGCGCTCGTCACTGACGTCACACGGAGGCGCCTCGGACACCCTCACACAACACCTTGCCGATGGCACTGTTGCTCCTCCTCCTCCACACCACTGAGGAAGTGACGGTCTTTGCGTCACGAAACGCGTCTGGGGAGGAGGCGCTACAGTGCCATCGGCAAGGTGTTGTGTGAGGGTGTCCGAGGCGCCTCCGTGTGACGTCAGTGACGAGCGCCGGTTTTGGAATTCGGGCAGTGAGAGTGCTCGAGGCACATTGCGGGACACCCAGCACTACCTTAAAAGTAGCGGACGGCACTTTGAAAGTGTTTTTATTGCAGCCAGTCTTATGTGAGTAAGCTCTTGGCTTTGTCTTGTTTTTATTAAATATTGTTAGCAATCTGCACCATCCTTTCCCTTGTTACGCTCTCTTTGGGAACCCACGGGGGACATGAGAAGCCTGCACCAGGGGGGCTACCGATTGGAGAAACAAACGAGGTAGAGACTACACGTGGGGTTCGTGAAGTCAAGGAGAAGAGGCAGCTAACAGATTCTCCCCACTGAATTCAACAAGAATTTCTCTTGTAAGTAGGATTCCTTTTGGTGTAAAGGGCGGCCTGCCATCTAGTGCTGGTTACTGCGCAATTGTGCGTTTTCTTTTTTGTATTTGCCTACAGGAATACCAGCAAGGTGCCAGCCGGCAGTAGTGGTTTTGTGACCCATTTGCATCCATCACCAGGAGAAATGTAGAGCCCCATGGACATTTTTTATGGACTGGGGTAATATTATGTTTTCGCGCCGGGAATGTCACTATTTTCTATCCATGTATTCGTATTGCAAATTTGTGAGATAATTTGCTGGGACGGAGTCCCTAGGCAGCTTCACCAATCGCTCACAGAGTTTGGTTTTAGTCATTCAAACGTTATCACAATCACTTATATTTCATCACTATTGGTTGTAGCGCTGAGTTATAGGGTTTTATTAATTTCTTTTTTGTAATATGGATCGACAAAGATGAATTCCATATTTGTGATTTGCCTGATTATATCTTTTGAAATGCGAGTAGTCCCTCTACAAGATGCTGCAAGTTTCTACAGTTAACATGTTGTTACATAATTGCGCTATTTTCAGCCTTCCCCCCTTTTTTTATGGTGCCATCCTACGCTCGCCTGATCTTTTGGAAGACAACAGAGCACAGAAGAGCAGAGACAGAAATCCCCACATCATGCCATGGAAATGTTTATTGTTATAGCACATCCACAATAAGCCAAGATTACACTAGCATACAGTATTACATATTAATGTGGCCATTGGAAGCAGCAATGCCAAGAACCGGTCAGTATGCTGTGCAGATGGGGATGGACAAGGTCACCATCTCCGTGCCTATTTATAATTGCCCATTGCTGACCTTTCTGGCAGCAAAGGGGTTAACATAGTCCCATCTTCTGGAGCTGAAGGAAGAACACTGAGCAGATCACATCACACAGTTAGAAACACGCGGCCATTTCTGAGAGCGCAATGAAAGGATAGAAGAGGGGCCTTTACCTAACGAAACCATACACTCATAGTTATCCTTCATGACGCTCTTGTACAGCTCCTTCTGAGAGACGCTGAGATTCTTCCACTCACTCTGCGAGAAATAGACAGCTACGTCATCAAACGTCGGAGAGACCTGGGAGCGGAAAGAGGGGGATGAATGGGGAACAGGAGGACTAGTGCTAAAAGCATGATAACGGTCTACAGATAAGGACCATGTGGCCCAGACCATCGGCCTTCCCAATGGAAATGGTTATACCACGTGGAACACACACACTTTCTTTTTTCTACATATTTTTGTGATTAACTTTCCTTTCATTAATACAGATTTCCACTGTGACCGTAGCTTTGAAAGTTGTGAGCCTCACAGAAAGCAGCACGCGTTGTGTTACACGTTTGCTTAGCATTAGGCCACGGCCAGACTGGGAGTGAGTGAGCTCTCGCTCGGGCGCCGTGACGTCAGGCGCATGTGAAGCAGGAGTGAATCGTGTCCTGCTAGAAAATTGTATTGCACAATTACGATCAATACAGGAATGGAGCTAATGAGGCAACAGCGATAGGTCAAATAATAAGAAATTGGCTTTTGACCCCACCATTAGTTATACCGCAGAAATCGGGGACATTTTGCAGATGGCACCACAAAATAGATGGATTGATGAAGATACCTATTTCTTTTCAGTTATTACAAACCCCCGATATAAAAAGTTGTTCCCTAGCCCAAAATACACAAGGATTTGGTGAACCACCCTGGTAGACCACTTTTCCCCCCCTCATCTGCTTTTACTAATCAACCTTTATTGCAGCTTATTCGGTACAAGAATGAGTTTCTAATATGTTTTTGTATTTTGAAGACTTTAGCTTTATTTTTTACCAAGCGTCTTTTGTATTTAAAAGGATAAGAATTTCATGCTGGTTAGTAGAAGTGTGAAGTTTATATACAAATATCAAGAAGGAATAAAGGACATTCAATCTACTCTTATTCGAGACAATCAGGGCTATTCAGCAGTTGATTGTCTTTTACTACTGCTTCGTAAAAATTGCTTTCGATTTGAAACCGAATACGAATTACAGATAAAGGGTACGGCAAAGGGCTGAAACAGAGCTCAATCTTATACCAATCTTTTTCTGGAAGACTATAAGATATTATTGGGAGTCTTCCACTACCTCCATTCATTGGCAACCACTATCTGTCCCGATAGTCTATTGGTTCCACAGCAAAGGATGTTTAATGAAAGTTCTAGATAACTGAAGAATCCTGATCCTTTTATTTCAGTCATCATATAAAACATCCAGTAATGTCTAGGACAATTAGCCGCAACTGTTTGCTTCCACAGATAATTTATCCCCTTACCCTAAAAACTCAAACGCTAATTGTCCTAGACGCAACACCTACATCAGGGCTGAAAGGGACATGGCCTACTGTCCCGTGGTGGCTGATTGGCTAATTGTCCCTTTCCGATCTATTGACCAATTATGAGATCTTCAGAACATACACACCCAATATCTGTGTAACGGCTTTTGGTAATAGAGCAGGTGACTAAATCCTGGGGTAGACCAGACAAAAGTACTATCATTCTAAGGCTGAGTCCAGGGTCAGCTCCCCGTGCTGAGGTGCGCTGACGCTTGTCAGTGAGCCCCTGCAGCCGCAATGAGAGCGGCTTTTGGGGCTCGCGCACGCGTCCGCAGGCGTAGGTCTTAACAAATTTCTAGTTTGAGCGTTCACGGGAGCACAGGGCCGGTCACGTGAGCGGTACGCCCAATGAGGGCGAACCAGCTCCGTGACGTCACTGGCCCGTCCCCCGACACGCCCCCCGACTAAGGCCAGGGAAAGCACCCGCTTTCCCTCAGCCTCAGCACGCCTCCGCACGGCTGGAGTCACCATGCACTCAGCCTAAGACGAGAAGCAGAGTGGATTTTTGAAGTGAAACTTCTTTGAGCGCACCTACCACACGAGAAAACTTCCCTGGCAGTAAATGGACTTCATGCTGGCGGAAATTACGTCACTGCTGGCAGAAGAAGCCATCAGCGACGTTAATGTTGCCAGCATGAAGAGGAGAGGAGGAAGGCAGCGCTGGATTCCGCAGAGGTCTCCCGCGCATGGCGCACATGCGCAGAGGGCGCTCCGCACACATGCGCAGAGGCCTCCGGTGCTTGGCGGGCATGCAATAGGCCCCGGCATGCATGGCACCAGGAATAAATATAGAAGCGCAAATAGCTAAAACAGGGGGGGTGTGCCGAGCACGCGGGTTCTAAGTCACACTTCTTTGCGTTTTGGCCCTGAAATTGTGTTTTGATTTTTCATTGAAAACACACCCTTTTTTTATTGCATACTGTTACCTTAAAATAGGTTAAATGACTTGCTTAGCCTGGGACACTTTCTATGAACCACCAAACCACAGTAAAATAGCTGGCCCGAAATTACTTAACACTTGAAACACAACATATTGAAATGACGAGAAATTGGCACCCGTTAATAACCAAATCCTTTTTGGGGCTAAAAACAAATGGGTTTTATGTAAAGTATCCCGCTCTGTGGAAACATCTGATGACCAAATCCAATTTGGGCCAAGAGCTAGTGGGTTTAACACAGTGTGTCCCCTTCTGTAGATTACCACGGTGAGGTAGGTGCCCCAAATGTAATGGGGATTGGGACTCACCCCCTCCCACCACCCCAGCAAATACAAGAATGGCGGGAAAATCTGGAGCAGAGTGGGGTTGCTATGGCAGCAGAGCTCTGTGACGGGAGGGGGTACTTAGTGACTGAGGGGAGAGAGACAGGGGAGAGAGAGAGAGACAGGGGAGAGACAGGGGAGAGAGAGAGAGAGAGACAGGGGAGAGAGACAGGGGAGAGAGAAAGAGAGAGACAGGGGAGAGAGAGAGAGAGACAGGGGAGAGAGAGAGAGAGAGAGAGAGAGAGAGACAGGGGAGAAAGACAGGGGAGAGAGGTGAGCTGAGGGAGAGAGAGACAGGAGAGAGGTGAGCTGAGGGAGAGAGAGGCAGGAGAGAGGTGAGCTGAGGGAGAGTGAGACAGGAGAGAGAGTGAGACAGGAGAGAGTGAGATGAGAGAGAGCGAGATGAGAGAGAGAGAGTGACATGAGAGAGAGAGTGACATGAGACAGAGAGTGACATGAGAGAGAGAGAGTGACATGAGAGAGAGAGAGTGACTTGAGAGAGAGAGAGTGACTTGAGAGAGAGAGAGTGACTTGAGAGAGAGAGAGAGTGACTTGAGAGAGAGAGAGTGACTTGAGAGAGAGAGAGTGACCTGAGAGAGTGACCTGAGAGAGTGACATGAGAGAGAGAGAGAGAGTGACATGAGAGAGAGAGTGACATGAGAGAGAGAGAGTGACATGAGAGAGAGAGAGTGACATGAGAGAGAGAGAGTGACATGAGAGAGAGAGAGTGACATGAGAGAGAGAGAGTGACATGAGAGAGAGAGAGTGACATGAGAGAGAGAGAGTGACATGAGAGAGAGCGAGAGAGAGAGATTAGCTGTGGGAGAGAGACAGGAGAGAGGAGCTGAGGGAGAGAGATGAGCTGAGGGAGAGAGTGACAGGAAAAAGAGAGATGAGCTGAGGGAGAGAGTGACAGGAAAGAGAGAGATGAGCTGAGGGAGAGAGTGACAGGAAAGAGAGAGATGAGCTGAGGGAGAGAGTGACAGGAGAGAGATGAGCTGAGGGAGAGAGTGACAGGAAAGAGAGAGATGAGCTGAGGGAGAGAGTGACAGGAAAGAGAGAGATGAGCTGAGGGAGAGAGTGACAGGAAAGAGAGAGATGAGCTGAGGGAGAGAGTGACAGGAGAGAGATGAGCTGAGGGAGAGAGTGACAGGAGAGAGATGAGCTGAGGGAGAGTGACAGGAGAGAGATGAGCTGAGGGAGAGAGTGACAGGAAAGAGAGCGATGAGCTGAGGGAGAGAGTGACAGGAAAGAGAGCGATGAGCTGAGGGAGAGAGTGACAGGAAAGAGAGCGATGAGCTGAGGGAGAGAGTGACAGGAAAGAGAGCGATGAGCTGAGGGAGAGAGATGAGCTGAGGGAGAGAGTGACAGGAGAGAGATGAGCTGAGGGAGAGAGTGACAGGAAAGAGAGCGATGAGCTGAGGGAGAGAGATGAGCTGAGGGAGAGAGATGAGCTGAGGGAGAGATGAGCTGAGGGGGAGAGATGAGCTGAGGGGGAGAGATGAGCTGAGGGGGAGAGATGAGCTGAGGGAGAGAGTGACAGGAGAGAGTGACAGGAGAGACTGACAGGAGAGACAGAGAGACAAACATGAGCTGAGGGAGAGTGACAGGAGAGAGAGACACAGGAGAGAGAGACAGGAGAGAGTGACAGGAGAGACAGAGAGACAAACATGAGCTGAGGGAGAGTGACAGGAGAGAGAGAGACAGAGACATGAGTGAGGGAGAAAGAGTGACAGGAGAGAAAGAGTGACAGGAGAGAGAGAGGCGCTGAGGGAGAGAGTGACAGTCACTGCTGTTATCCAGAACTTTAATAATACAGAAGAGAACCAAAAAATAGCGATCCTCCTGGGAGAAGATGAAACCACAGCAGAACTGGCTGCACACTTTATCAGCACCTGCCACAAGCTGAGAGACTACATTAACCCCCACACCCCTGTGTGAAACTGTTACCCATATACCCTGCAATCATTATACCCTATCCCTAGTATTCGTGTAATTATTGTCCCCCACCCCCTATTATTCACGCTTTGGCAATACTGAAATGTTCTTTCGTCATGCCAATAAAGCTGATTTGATTTGATTTGACAGGAGAGAGAGAGATGAGCTGAGGGAGAGTGACAGGAGAGAGAGAGATGAGTGAGGAGAGAGTTACAGGAGAGAGAGGGAGAGAGGGAGAGAGTGACAGGAGAGAGAGGGATGAGTGACAGGAGAGAGTGACAGGAGAGAGAGGGATGAGTGAGGAGCGAGAGACACGGAGAGAGGGAGAGAGAGAAAGAGAGAGAAGGAGAGAGACAGGAATAAAAGGTGTGTTATTGGCAGAGTTAACTAGTAAAATAACAGTGAGTCAGTGGGATGTAGTGTTAGTAATTACAGGTGTATGTGTTAGTAATTACAGGTGTAGTGTAGTAATTACAGGTGTGTAGTAATTACAGGTGTATGTGTTAGTAATTACAGGTGTATGTGTTAGTAATTACAAAGGTGTATGTGTTAGTAATTACAGGTGTATGTGTAGTAATTACAGATGTGTAGTAATTACAGGTGTATGTGTTAGTAATTACAGGTGTATGTGTAGTAATTACAGGTGTATGTGTAGTAATTACAGGTGTATGTGTAGTAATTACAGATGTATGTGTAGTAATTACAGGTGTATGTGTTAGTAATTACAGGTGTATGTGTTAGTAATTACAGGTGTATGTGTTAGTAATTACAGGTGTATGTGTAGTAATTACAGATGTGTAGTAATTACAGGTGTATGTGTTAGTAATTACAGGTGTATGTGTAGTAATTACAGGTGTATGTGTAGTAATTACAGGTGTATGTGTAGTAATTACAGATGTATGTGTAGTAATTACAGGTGTATGTGTTAGTAATTACAGGTGTATGTGTTAGTAATTACAGGTGTATGTGTAGTAATTACAGGTGTATGTCTTAGTAATTATAGGTGTATGTGTAGTAATTACAGGTGTATGTGTAGTAATTACAGGTGTATGTGTAGTAATTACATGTGTATGTGTTAGTAATTACAGGTGTATGTGTAGTAATTACAGGTGTGTAGTAATTACAGGTGTGTAGTAATTACAGTGTGTAGTAATTACAGGGTGTAGTAATTACAGGTGTATGTGTAGTAATTACAGGTGTATGTGTAGTAATTACAGGTGTATGTGTAGTAATTACAGGTGTATGTGTTAGTAATTACAGGTGTATGTGTAGTAATTACAGGTGTATGTGTAGTAATTACAGGTGTATGTGTAGTAATTACAGGTGTATGTGTTAGTAATTACAGGTGTATGTGTAGTAATTACAGGTGTATGTGTAGTAATTACAGGTGTATGTCTTAGTAATTATAGGTGTATGTGTAGTAATTACAGGTGTATGTGTAGTAATTACAGGTGTATGTGTAGTAATTACATGTGTATGTGTTAGTAATTACAGGTGTATGTGTAGTAATTACAGGTGTGTGTATCAGGTGTGTAGTAATTACAGGTGTGTAGTAATTACAGGTGTGTAGTATTACAGGTGTATGTGTAGTAATTACAGGTGTATGTGTAGTAATTACAGGTGTATGTGTAGTAATTACAGGTGTATGTGTAGTAATTACAGGTGTATGTGTAGTAATTACAGGTGTATGTGTAGTAATTACAGGTGTATGTGTAGTAATTACATGTGTATGTGTTAGTAATTACAGGAGTATGTGTAGTAATTACAGGTGTATGTGTAGTCATTGCAGGTGTATGTGTAGTAATTACAGGTGT